>NW_026775575.1:104089964-104247882 GCF_030987335.1 Cornus florida | reverse complement strand
AATAACTGTGGAATCCCTCTGACTATGTTTGGAGGAAGGAGGGGGATGGAAGGAAGGAAGGATGGATGTGGAGAGAAAGAATGAAAATTTGTTGGATAAAATAAAAAAGAGTTTATCACCCTTATTTAAATGTATTAGTTTAATACTTAAGGGTATAATAGTAAAAAAACAATACAACCTCTTTCCTTCCCTTCCGCTCAACCAAACAAAGGAGGGATGGACGCCTTCCCTTCCCTAGGGGTGTCTCTTTTTCCTTCCTCCTATGGTCCTGCCCCCTTCAATTATTCATTTCCTTATGCCAAACGAAGTATGAATATTCTTCCCATACTTGTCATGTCTTGTTAATATCAAGTTAATTGCCGATCAAGAAATATACTATCCAATTCACACTAACTAGACTCTTATTTTAATTTTTCATAAATAGGGACTCAGATAATGACTCAAATAGCTACCCATTGATTGGCCGACCCCACTCATATGGAATTAAGACAATGGTTATGATGATCAATCAACTTAATATTTGGCCTGCATGACAGTCATGATATGGGTATCTAATTTAATGACGGGTCTCACAAAAAAGTTAATTCCCACAATTTGTTGTGGAGTGTATGAATAATGGGTCTCAGAACATTGATGGCCTAATCACAGTTCGGCTGGTTCAACCTCACGTTTACTCACTGGTTCATTCCTTTTCAAAGGGGGGTGTTACATTTTAATTGTGCTAACTAATAAGCAACAGTATAACAGACATGGTGGTTTTGGTTTATGAATGGATCAATGGCAGAGCTGTGTTCAAATCTCATTCACAAAAAGCTATGACGGGCCTCACAAAAAGTTAATTCCCACAATTAGTTGTGGAGTGTATGAATAATGGGTCTCAGAACATTGATGGCCTAATCACAGTTCAGCTGGTTCAACCTCACGTTTACTCACTGGTTCATTCCTTTTCAAAGGGGGACGTTACATATTTATTGTGCTAACTAAAAAGCAACGACATAACAGACATGGTGGTTTTGGTTTATGAGTGGATCAATGGTGGAGCTATGTTCAAATCTCATTCACATCGAGCTTCTATTTAATAGTTAAAATTATTTCAATATTTTAACTTATAATGTGAACTGGGGTCCAACCAAGGGTCTAGTTTTTCTGTTCACCAATTCAACTGCCGGGGTCCAGTTTTTTTTTTCCTCCTTGGTGGGGACCAGTTTCGGTAACAAGTTATGATACATTTCTTACTGCTGGCGTTGTGTGGATGAGTCATATGACCATGTGGCTTATATATATGTTTGTGTGTAAATTTCTATATATGCATATATGCAGGAGATACTTTTTTAATGGTCGTCTTTCATTATATGATTGCCTTTTGGCTTTCTGCAGGGAGTACCCGAACAGAAGCTTCGAGCTCATTTAGGTTCCTTTGGTGTAACTGGAAATCTTGCTCTTCAGCCAATGTACACCTTGTCTGGTAATTTTCTTTTCTAATTTTCTTGCAGTTTTCAGTTACTGTAAGGAATTTCATTTCATATGCTTAAACTTTAGTTAACTTGGATCTCGAGGAGACTAGTGCACGTGGTTAATTTAGTTGGTCCATTGGAAAACCATATCCTATTATTGAGTTGAAATTAATGGGTTGCCTAATGAGTACACGGACAAACTATTTTGTCTGACAGTGTATTAGATCTCAATAATGACAACAGCCTTTAGCAGCATTATTAGCAGCATTATTTTTTTTCTAAAGGTTTCCCCACATTTGTTGTAAAATGCTATGGATGATATGACAGGTGGTCAGAAAAGCAGAGTTGCATTCGCAAAGATAACTTTCAAAAAGCCTCACATTATACTGCTTGACGAGCCATCAAATCATCTTGTAAGTTTCTATCATTGTTTTCTTGGCTTCATATGTTTCTTCAAAATATATGTACATATCGGAGGAAGTGAAATGATGCTTTACCATCATGTGATATTAGTCGATAGCGGATAGCATGATCCATCACAATCTTAATCCAAACGTTTTAGGGTAATTGCAGTTGGGTTTTTGGATATGGTGTCTTTATTTTTCTTAAAAAAGTATGGTGTCTTTACTTATTCTTCAGGAGTGATGCTTGCAAGGGAAGTTCACTGGCTAGCATCCTCCCATATTTATCGTGTTACTGGATTCGCTATAATAATTTGGCATTCCCAAAATTTTGGATATGGTGTCTTTATTTTTCTTAAAAAAGTATGGTGTCTTTACTTATTCTTCAGGAGTGCTGCTTGCAAGGGAAGTTCACTGGCTAGCATCCTCCCATATTTATCGTGTTATTGGATTCGCTATAATAATTTGGCATTCCCAAAATTACGTTTTATCATATTATACCTCATTCAACTTCTTCTTCTTTTTTATTTTTTTTTCCATAATTCCTCATTGAACATCATTATATCCTTTCTAAGAAAGCTGCCTTTCAGATTTTGGAAGTATCCATTACAAAAACAAAATGAAAAAATTATGACCTTGACTGCAATTTTATGACGTTGCATTATTTTTGTAATGTAGGATTTGGATGCTGTGGAGGCATTAATTCAGGGTCTTGTTCTTTTCCAAGGAGGCGTGCTGATGGTATTTTGCCACTTCCTGTCAATTTTCATTTGCAACAACAGCAATAATACAATCATGTTCAGGAATTTGTTTGAGTTAACCGCACCTTCTCGATTTTGCACTTGCAGGTAAGTCACGATGAGCATTTGATATCTGGAAGTGTAGAGCAGCTGTGGGTGGTTTCTGAAGGCAGGGTAACACCTTTCAATGGGACATTCCACGATTACAAGAAGATCCTTCAATCTTCCTAAGAACCTTGTGTTAACTATACCAGCTGAGTAGGGGTAATGATAGAAAGTTCTGCAACAAGCATCATGCTATGTGCCCTTACAGAATATGCGGCTGTTTTAGAGCATCTTCCTGTCACGATGTTCTTACAGAATACATGTTTTTTTTTTTTTTTTTTTTTTTTTTTTTTTTTTTTTTCCCCCCGGTGGTGGGCATTCTTGAGTGAAAACAGTTGTTACAGGATGAATGTTTTTCATGAAGAGTTACTTATCAAAAAAATATAAGGTTTAACATTTTCTTTTTGCACGAGGGGTAGAATATATTTCTTTAACATTTAGTGTCAGGCTATGAAAAATGGAAACACATTTATGGTGCTGGGGTTATTTGCCTAGAGCACCCGAAGTGCAAGAAAACGCTGAAATGATGGGCATGCCATCTGCAGGATTTGTAGGAGGATAGCTTGGAAATATTATGGAAATTAGGGCTATAAATGAGGCAAACCAAGTCAAAGCTTGTGTCGAGCTCCACAATATTTAGCTTGGGTTTAGCTCATATAAGAGTTTTTGAGCGAGCTCAGATTGTTTGGCTCGTTTAGCTTAGTCTGAGACAAAGTTCGGCGAGGAGAGTAAATAAATCAGACAATTCTTGTTCAAGAGTCAGGTCTGAACTGATTAAAACTCGTTTCTTAGACTTCGTATGACTTGATTATTGTATAAAGCCATCTGGTGGAAAATGAGGAAACATACGTATCAAAGTTTTAAAAAAAGACACATAGCACACAAAATGCGCATCCAGGGAATCGAACCCTGGTCAGTACCGTGGGAGGGTACTATGATACCACTACACTAGATGCGCTTCTTGGTGCTTAAAAGAAGAAAAAATATAAATCAAAGAGTTGATTCCACATAGTATACCATGTGTTTTGACTTCACCAAGGCCTTGTTATTTTCTAATCAATCATCTACCATCCATTAGACGTATAAATGGCAATTAAGGCGATTCTTTATTTATATGGAAGGGAGACAATCTCATTGACGTGGCTCCAAAATGGTTTGGTTTCGGAGTTCCAGAAATGGTCAAGTGGGGTTTTGTTTCTTGGTAGATGGTGGAATGCTAGAGACAGGAGAGGGTGGTTTCTTTTTGGGTTCACTCTTTTGGATTTAAACAAGGAATTTGAGCCTTTTGACTTACAAATAAGAAACGATCCACAGATTTATCTAAAAAACATGGATTCCTTTGGCGAGCCAACCATCATACATAATTTTCACATCTAAATTTCATGATCCTATTGAATGTTTTTGTCAGTTCCAAATGGGTAAACAATAGGACTTTACACAAGACATGCACATTCCAATTAATTACTCTCACATGATTTGTTTGCCAAAAGCCAACAAGGAGAAGGAAAGGGTCTTTTTGATCCTTGGAAATCTGAAAATCGGAGATAATTTTGTTTTCTAAAATTAGGTTTATTTTAACTCTATTTTTATATAATCTTCACAAATCGTCAATCTAACCAAATTTTGAACTGTTTTATTTATATTTTTTGTGATAGCATAATATTATTTTGAAAAAACTGATTATAACAGGTACAAAATGAACACAGAAATCGGGTTGGGTCATGGACCAACCATTATAACAAATGGTAAATATGGTAAGATCAAAAAGAGATTTTAACTGTTGGAAGGACGAAAATGGTAATTTACATTAGCTAGCTTTAGGACACGTTGCTTCCTTAATCCTTATCCTTGCGTTTTTTGCATTCTTGGTCAGTTTGCCTCCCAAGGTATATAGTATTTGTAGCTTCTAAGTTTTGACCACCTATTACTTCAAACTGTAAATGATAAACACTATCAAGGGATTGAAAATATTTGTAGCTTGTAAAATATTTTTTAATTAAGTTTTTGTTTTAGTGTTTGATTGTGATAAAATATTTATTAAGAAAAAAAAAAGATAAAATTTAATAAAAATATTTTATTCATTAATTTTTGATAAATTATTTTACGTCAAAACAAAACAAAAGAATTAGTTTCTGATCTCTCTTTTTAATGTGTATTTACTTAATATATAATTTTTTTTTTTAAATAAAAATTATGGTGAATCTTTAACAATATGTATAATATGTTTTATTTTTATTTTTTCTCCTGAAATTGAATTTCATCAAAGATGTGTTCCATTTCAATATTTGTCACATGACATATCGCATATGTCCTGACCTAAATTGGATGATGACGGCTTGCACTTTGCCTTGTCACTCATATTATCCTTTTGCCCACTTGGATTAAGAAGCAAAGTCCAATACTTCATCAAACTTCTTACAACCAAAGTTGATTAATTAATCAACAATTAAATACGATGTGAATATTTTATGCATACGTGTCATATACATAGGATAAAAATTAGAACTGCATCAAACAAGCACATTTTCTCATATAGATATAGACTAATTAATATATATTTTGAATAGTTCTTACTGACAGAAAAAGTCCTAAATAAACATATCCCCACACAAATTGAACTGAAAACTTATGTCGAGTAATTTTTTTGTAACAGATTAATTTTGAGCACATGTCGTGAAGTCCCTTGACACAAATAAAACTTGATGAATCCAAAACCACGAGTTGTTCTTTGTAGGTAAAAAATTTAAGGGTGACAAAATGAGTTAGGAATCATCAACCCGTTTATATATGCTCGTCTTTTAATGGTTATGGGTGAATCATATTTAATTTGAGGTGAACCATATTTCACCCATCACATAATAAATACACAACACACGTGTATTATACATTACACTCAACTCATTTATCTCTCTAAAATTATCTCTCTAAATTTGTCTCTTATCAATCCGCTCTTTCTAAGTTTCTCTCTCTATAAACTTCTTCTAAAAAAATAAATAATTAAAAAAAAATTTAAAAAATAATTAAAAAATAAAAAAATAATTTCTTAAAAATAAATAAAAAATAATTAATTTTTTTAAAAATAAATAAAAAAATAAATACTTTATTTTATAAAATCAATAAAATTTTACCTTTTATTATTATTATTATTTTTATCAATATCTATATATATATAATCGGAAAATCTGAATTTAAGAATAAATCAACAAATGAAAAGGGAATCAAAAAGAAGGAAATGGATTACCTTTTTATCCAGCAGACATGAAGGGCCACCAATTAATGAGAAAGCTGAAAAAAGAAAAAGAAAAAGAAAAAGAAAAAGAAAATCTGGTGAGGGAGGTCCTATAGAGACACCAATGATAATATATATATTTTATTATTTAATTTCGGGTGAAATTTGAAAAGAAAATAGAAAATGCTAGAATATAATAGGTTGCGAAATGAAATTTTTTGGGGAATTGATGTTGTTACCAGATGTGACAGAGATGGTGACCATAAGAAAGTCCACTCTCTTCCTCTTTCTCTTTCTCGCCAGATCGATCTCTCCCTTCTCTTTGTTTCTCTCTCTTTTTTTTATTTTTTATTTTATTTTAAAAAAATAAATAAAATTTTAATCACCTAGTTGCGTTTTCTTAAGACACACGTGATAAATAATCAAACATATAATATATGTTAAATCATGTTAACATTTAATAAAAAAAATTAAAAATAATAATTAATAAGTTTACGGATTATAACGGATTGACCTTGTCCATTTTTAACTCGTTCTAAACGGAGTTAAATATGAATCTTGACCCATATTGACCCGCTCATTTTTGAACAGGTTAAATATGAATCTTGACCCATATTGACCCGCTCATTTTTAACCTAACCCAAACCTAACCCAATCACCCATTTGCCACCCATGCTAAAAACACACAAAAAAAAAAAAAAAAAAAAAAAAAAAAATAATAATAATAATAAATAAAAATTGATTCCGTGGAATCTCAAATAAATATTGAGGTGTAATTGATAGCAAAGTGTTTGAATGACTTGAATCAAGTTCAAAAAGAAAAGAGCGATCACACCCCAAGACAAAATTGGAAAGCTTTTACAAAAATATGACTTGACACTTCACTCATTGACAGCCAACCGTCCAACATACTCCTCTTGAGAACCATCCAACAAGATAAATTTGAAGACATGGCCATTAATTAATTAATTTTTATTTATTATTTTTATTACTCTATTCCTCTCAAAAAAAAAAAAAAAATTCACCTTTTTATTTTTATAAGTTAAAAAATAAATAATTTATTTGAAAAGTCAATATATTATTTTTATAATATTATTAATTTAACTTTCTTATATTGAAGTCATTAATTATAAAATTAATAATTCATTCACTACTAATATAATAAAAAAATAATAATTTTATTAACTTAAAAAGTTAGATTCTAAAGAAAAGGATGTATTATTTTTTTCATACTGATCATACTCAGGGAGGTAACCGATTGGAGTCTTAACTGAGAAGCCTGAGATAATATGGGGAGGTGAACGGTTAGAGTCTCACATGAAATAATATCACAGTGTATGATATGCGTAATTGTAACTTTCAGATATCTTTTAAGTTAAACGAATTATATCAAAGGCTTCAAAACACACAAGACAAAGTTGGATTAATTCCTATCAAGTAGGGTTGTAAATGAACTAAGCCAAGCTTGAGTCTTTTGTTTGTGGGCTCAATTCGGGATCGTAACGAGTTCAAAAAGCTAAATGGGCTCGACTTGTCATTCTTTTGAATACTTAAGATTGAGACTCGTTTAACAACAAAATCGTTCGAATTCGATTTTAGCTGACGTTCAAGAGTTTTTGATTTGTTCATAAATCTAACCGAGCTTACACAAGTTTACGTTTGTGAACATACTTTCATGAACGTATACAAATTTATGTTTATGAGCCTATGTTTACAAGCCCTATACAAATATATTCACGAGCCTACACGAACGGAATCTACTATTGTTTAAAATCGACTCGTTTACTAAACGAATCTATGAATTGAACTAAACTCAACTAACTCAACTCATTTATTTAATGAAGTCTCGTGTAAACTTTGAGCCAAACCTAAACTATCTATAAACAACTCAGTTGAATTACTCATAACTTTGTTATATGAAATTTGATTCCAAGTCAAATTCTAATATCTCAAATACCTTGTAAAACATGCCAAATTTTTGGATCGACCTCACTTAATCCAATTCAGAGTGAAATTATTCTATCGTTTCACCCCCAAATTAATCCAAGCCAGAGTGAAATCATTTATTTCCTCTCACTCACATGGCATCAACACTGTTCCCGGCATGATTTACTCATAAACCCAACAAAAAAACGTATGAATATGTGACTAGACACGCGTGTGTGTGTATATATATGAAACAAATCAAGAATTGCTATATATATATGTAAACAAACATATAATTTGCATGCATTAACCTAACATTGTACACATCCAAACAGAGTTACAGAAAGATACCAATCATGCATATATTCCTAGTGCCGGCCTTTTCCTGCCATTCACATTCAAAGTAACACACACAAATATATATATATATACACACGCACATCCCATTCATACGGTTCAACATGTCCTTTCCAATCTCCATCAAAACCACTTTCTTTCAATTCAAAAAGCCCAACTTTTTTTCTTTGTTCTTCCTATTCACGTTCTTACTATTATCATTCACAACCATGACCGTAACGTCCCAAACTTCACCACCGGACTCGGGCCCTGTGGTCCCCACAATCCCGCTAGTCAACTTCCTCGAACTCGTCCAAGAGACCGCACTCACCGCCTTCGGCCACAAAAACTTCGACCCGAAACTCTACGTCGACGTGTCCTTGAAATTCAATCTCTCGGCCACTAAAGATGCGTTTCACAAGTTGCCGAAGACCGACAACGGTTCGGTTTCGGCCGGTGATTTGAAGGGGTTTATTGCGGAGTACTTGAATGGAGCGGAGGAGGACTTGGTTTATGCTGAACCGGTGGACTTTGTGGCCGAGCCGGAAGGGTTTTTGGCCAAAGTGGAGAACCGGGTAGTGAGGGATTGGGCATTAGAGGTTCATTCGCTTTGGAAGAGTTTGAGCCGGAAAGTTTCGGACCGGGTTTTGGAGAAGCCGGAATTACATACTCTGCTTCCTCTGCCTAAGCCGGTTATGATACCAGGATCGAGGTTCCGGGAGGTTTATTATTGGGATTCGTACTGGGTAATAAGGTTAGATTGATTTGGGTTTTTGTTCTGTTATTTTTCTGCTTCTAATTTAATGTTTAGTTCTGTTTGGTTACTGAGAAAATTGGCGAGAAAAAGAATTACGTTTTAAGTTGACTAGAGATTGACTCAGAAGGAAGGATTGATTAGATTACACAAATTATGATTGTTGAATAGTATTATATATCATAAATTTGGTAACTTTTAATACTCGTAAGATAATTTTTTGAAGTATGCACAAATGACAAAACCTATTCTTATTTAATCTTAATTACTTGAGGATGTGATACATTGTATCAAATTTACATCACATTGTAATGCATCACTAACAATACAACATAATATAAATAGTCTCACTTCTGTAGGCTTGCTCAGTTTCAGTTTTCTGTTTTTGTAAAACTGAAAAGTAGAAACAATTAGAAAATTCGTTTCTTAACTAAACCAAACAAGCCTAACTCTATTTCTTTTCTTTCTTATCCAACTTTTTTTTTTTTTTTTTTTCTTTCGTTGTGGTTCATAACCAAACATGGTACACTCATGGGCCTTAATTTTACTTACATATGGTGCTCTCATTTCACCATAATTGCAAAAGTTGTGATGTTTGATTTAAATTTGTGTCTTAAGTTGTTTGAAAAGGCAATGCTGGTTCAGTTACGAGTCCAGTGGTTGGTTAGACAGAGGCACTCATGGACTTGTATATCAAGGATCATTTAAGAAATTAATGGTTCTCTCTATTGAAATTGAAATTCATTCTTCTGCTATATGTTTTACTTCTTATATTTGCAATTGTTTCACATAGTTCCCTTCTCAACCGTCTTTCTTATCGGGTCAATTATATAATTTGTGGTGCAGGGGCTTGTTAGCAAGTAAAATGTATGAGAGTGCAAAAGGAATCGTGATTAATCTCATTTCCCTTATAAACGAATTTGGACACGTTCTTAATGGTGCAAGGGCATATTACACTAATAGGAGGTAAGTACATTTCAAAAGTTGTACACCTCGAATTTTGCTGATTTCTTAGAAGCTTAGAATGAGAGGTTAAATGTTTGTCAAATATACATAAACATCCTTTATTCTCTTATTGGAATTTAAATATTCTTTTTCTTTTACCTGAGACAAATTATAGATTGATATTCTATACATAAACACCCTTTATTCTCTTATTGGAATTTAAATATTCCTTCTCTTTAACCCCAGACAAATTATAGATTGATATTACTTGTTTTTCTGAATATAGCCTCAGTTTCTGCATATTGCACAGTTCTGTCCCTTGGTCAATATATATTTCTTCATGAAGGTAAATTTATGCATTACACATTTCATATATTTGCTTAGGCATGCTGGGCTCCTTAAACCTAGTCTTTTCAGCGTAATGAACAACATATCTGATATGGTAATTACACAGGTTACATCATCAATAGTCCACTATAGCTTATTTGCATCGCAGTAAAAATGGTTTTGGATTTGAAAGTTTCCACAGTGAATTGCTGAGTGTTTATCTTTAGGTGTTTTGAGGGGTCTTTTCGTCCATGTTTGCTTTCAATTGTCTATATTCTTGAAGTTAAACTATCCGTTTGGTGGGATTTTTTGCAGCCAGCCACCCCTCCTAAGTTCTATGGTTTATGACATCTACGATAGGACCGGTGATATGGACTTTGTTAGGAAATCTCTCCCTGCCTTGGTCAAAGAACACAGATTTTGGAATACAGGTATCAACTATGAAGAGATTTTTCTCTCTGGTTCCTCGGAATGTTTTTTTTTTCTCTTGATTATCACTTTATTTTTTAGTTTAGTATTGACTACTGCAACTTATATAACTTGTGCTTGCCTATATAGTTATTTGGTTCATTTTCTGTCCACATAAAGTATTAGTATTTACTTGCTGTCTTCTGTAAATATTATTTTAGGAATACATAAGGTGACCATTCAGGATGCTCAAGGATGCAATCATACTTTAAATCGGTACTATGCAATGTGGAACGAACCCAGACCAGAATCTTCAACTATTGTACGTCCTTCACTGTGCTTGCCTGCCTAAGGAACAAATCATAGGATAATATTGGTGTTATATTGTGGAGAGTATGAGATATGGTTATTTGATAAATTTGGGGCTTATTGAGGAAAATGTTGGCATTTGTCATTTGATAACTTATATTTCTTCTCACAGGACAGGGAAACTGCTAGCAAGCTCTCAAGCGTTTCTCAGAAGCAGCATCTTTATCGAGAACTGGCTTCAGCAGCTGAATCTGGATGGGATTTCAGTACAAGATGGATGAGGTAAGATATTTTACTTTGGGATTTTCTTTTTTACTTGGGAGTTGTCTGTCTTACATAATACTCCTATACTACTCATCATTACTATATCTTTTTTCTTTTTCTTTTTCATATTATGTCAATAACATATATTAAAATTTCATCTTAATTACCAGACAATGAGACATTATGTATTTTCACATAGGTCCTCAGCTCAAATTACATGCTTCCCGAGCATGAACCATATTACATGCTTCCCGAGCATGGACCATATTTAAGTGACACTCGTAGAAGCTCAATTAAAAATCAAGGCCAAATCTCAGGGGCTCTGGGCGAAGTCAAGTTTGGGATTTAGGACTACTTGCATATTGAAAAGTTAAGGTATGATTGATTAGGTGTCTTGTTGCAGGAATGCATCCGATCTCACGACATTGGCTACAACATCAATTTTACCTGTGGATTTGAACGCAATCATACTCAAGGTACAATTTTAAAAAATTCAATAATATTGTGGTTGCATTCTGTGATTTGTGCTCTTTGTTTGACAATTGTTTCTGCATCTTTTTGTCTAGATGGAACTTGACATAGCCTTCTTGGCAAACTGTATTGGAGAGAGTAGCATTGCTCAACGTTTTAGCGAAGCTTCTCAAGCAAGACAAAAGGCAATGCACTCTGTTTTCTGGAATGCAGAGATGGGACAGTGGCTTGATTATTGGCTTAGCAGTAGCACTTCATGCAAGGTATCATCTATACCTTCAGTCAAAGACAACATGTCTCGTAAATATGGAAAATTTGTATGATTTTAACGAATTCTCAATTTTGATTTTTCAGGATTCTTACACATGGGAAGCTTCAAATCAGAATAAGAATGTATTTGCTTCAAACTTTGTTCCCTTGTGGATTGGGTTGTTTAATTCAGGTTTGTGATATTCAATTCCCAACTTGTGATTTTGTATGTAGTATATACCAACGCTTGGTGTGCTAATAAGCTAAAATTGGACTCGCATTGAGTTCTTGGTTGAATTTGTTTCATATTCATGATTGAGCTCCATCTAAGTTCAGATATATTCTCTCAATCTTAATTATGATAAAATGTGTTTGTTGATTGGTTTAATTGTGACTGATGAGTTCGTTCACAAGTGTTGAAGAACCTAGGAAACTGAAGTAACAGGAATAGCCTTGGACAGCCTCAACAAACTACCCCCACCCAAAAAAAAAAAAATAAATAAAAACTTGATTTTCATCTAATTTCTAACCCCTTCTCCATTTCGGTGGTAAGAGAGTGATAATTGATTGATAGAGACCCTCAACAATTGTGATGTATGGCAAAAACTTGTCAAGTCCTCATTACATTACTCTGTCTATATACTTAAATCTTATATTTCTTAATGTGTTCTGTTATTTTGTTCGACGAATTGTTACTTTATTGGATATTTACAAACTGAGTACAAGCTCGGGGGTGCTTGAGTCTGGTTTGTAACAATTTTTAACATTGATCTAAAGCACCACTGAGCCTCTCTGGACTGGTGAAGAAGTCAAGCTTATACTACTCACGAGTCCGTTCTTTTCTGTGAAGCAATACAATATGGTGACACTAAATACTAGGTAGGGAATTTTGTTCTCTTACAGAAACTATGATTTAGCCTTTCCTGGTACCTTGCTCTTGCTGGTTTTAACTGTCCTTAGAAATTATAGAATACCCCCAGAAAGTATTGAATAGGTAGCATCAAATGATATTTCAACCTTCCAATGATTAATAGAAATTCAGTTGGGGCTTTTATAGAAATTACTTTAGCTACCTAAGCGCATAATGAATATTGCTCTTATATTGATGAGTTATAATGAGATGCTTCCCCTTGTATTTATTTGAAGATGTTTCGCTGGTGGAGAAAGTTACTCAAAGTCTCAAATATTCGGGCCTGGTCCATGCTGCTGGGATTGCAACTTCTTTGACAAATTCAGGACAACAATGGTAAGTGAGCTGTGTGTTGAGGTCTACTTGGGAGGGAGAAGAAATATTCTCGAATTTTTTTTTTTTTTTTTTTTTGCTTTTTCATTTTTCTCTTTGGTCTATGATCTAATAAAACGTGCTTTGAACAGGGACTTTCCCAATGGTTGGGCGCCGCTTCAGCACATGATAGTTGAAGGTTTGGTAAGATCTGGATCCAAAGAAGCAAGATCATTCGGAGAAGACATTGCTATTAGGTGGACCAGAACCAATTATGTTGCTTACAAGAAAACGGGTACAATGCATGAGAAATACGACGTCAAAAAATGTGGAGAATTTGGAGGTGGAGGTGAATACGTACCTCAAGTAAGTTTTCATCACCATCAGCTTTTGGTAATCCACCATTTATACATACAAGCCTAACATTAACAAAGAAATTCATGGATGAGTAGTCCCAAACTCGATTTGCAAGAACGACTTTTTTTGGTTTATAAGATATCCATTAACCAAGTTCAGATGCATTGACATGTTAAACACAAGTTTTGACCATATGTATTCTTTCTTTTTCTCTGTACATATCCTTTTAATAGGATTATAGGAACAAGTTCCTTGTCATGTTTACTTGGTAGATCTTTTGTTATGAATTTACTGCTAAAAGGGAAATGCCCTATCAATTTGCTTGGACTGAATTAAATCTGTTTCTTGTATGTTACAACACAGACGGGCTTTGGGTGGTCGAATGGAGTTGTATTGGCATTCTTGGAGGAGTTTGGATGGCCTAAGGACCTGAAGATCGATTGCTAGCGAGCTAGGGAATTGAAGACATGCCTTCAGACATATTTGAATTATATAACAGATTTCAGTTTCACGCAGAAGATTAAAAAAAAATAATAATTAAAAAAAAAAAAAATTATTTATAGAGCAGGGTTTCCAATTGCAACCCAAAAACAAGTGGGGAATTTCTGCATCATATAGATAGATATAGGATCTATGGGGCAATTATTTAGAAATACATTTTCTGCAACAGCCCTTGATTGAAAAGGATCCCATGATCCTGAACTGATCTTACCTAGGATCGCAAATCCCAAGTTTGTCTATGAAGAATGGATCTTGTGTTTGTGTCTATAATTGATTTATTGATTTCTTCCCTCTAATATTAATAGATAGAGTCTCATTGGTAGGTGCTACAAGATCTAGTGCGTGATTTTTTGGATAGCTATTTGTTCAGCTTCCCTTAATTGATTAAAATAAAATTTTAATTTATTTTTTAATACATTTTACTGTCAGCCAATGAGCAATTATAATGTTTTGGGTAATACCAATTTTTAGTATATTAATTAATTAAACAGCTTGAATTGGATTTATGCTTGATTTTATTTCAGGTAAAATATATGACGGTGATGTTATAACTTGCACTGAACAAAGGTTAACCCGACTAAATTTTAATCTGTGTAGGGGTTACATGCCATAAGTGACCAATTTTAATATCTAATTGTGTAGACAAAATAGGATGAGAATTGTAATTATGTGTAAATATATATCATTTTTATGAGCCATAATTAATTGCTCAATATTCTCTTATTAGAACTAAAAACAAAGCAGAGGTTGGTTAGCTTTTGGAGCTTATGACCACTAGATCGCGTTGATAAGAAACATTTATCATATTTATTGTCATCCTCCACTTAATGGACAACTTGAATGCATTTATAATTAATGGTTAATCTACATAATTCTATACTTCTCTACTACGTTCTCTATTTATACACCATCACAACTCTCTGATCCTCCAATACTCTCTCTGGAAGATTGTAGAATGTATAATTCTACACTTGTCTTGCCAATCAGATGTTATGTAGAGCGTTTCTCGGTTCCTCTAACAACCAAAGTCGAATATCTACACAAAGCACAAATTAAAATTGCTTCTATACTTGTCTTGCCAAATAGAAGTTATGTAGAGTGTTTCTCGATTCCTCTAACAACCAAAGTCGAATATCTACACGAAGTACAAATCACAATTGCTATTGAAAAAAAAAAAAATCGCAATAAACAAAGTAAATCAATCTTAAACATGCACTTGGTTGATAATGATTCAAAAAAATTAATTTTATACCACTTTTAAGTTTTACTTTTGAAAATATTACCTCAACCGAATCTAATAAATATGTTAATAGTATTAACATCGTCGACATCGAATCTAATAAATGTGTTAAAAGTATTAACATCGTCGACATCAAATAAGTCTCACTTTAATATAAGTTGTAAGATTCTATATTCTTGTTAGACTCTCAATTAAGAGTGATGTAAGATCGAATTAAAAATAGAGAAATACTAAGGACAATAGCTAAGGTGAAGGCTAATTATTATTATTGGTAAATAAAATTGTAATTAATGAAGATATTAATTACAAATTTTTTACTTTTTATGGAATGTTAAAACTATATTTTTGGACAAAACAGCCCTTTTAAGCCTTTCATCAGTCTCCTCAGTTATCTTTTATCACTTCGTGAAGTTTACATATATAGTGTATATATGTATATATATATAAAGCTTTACTTTTCTTTTCAACCATGAATTCATATATATATATAAATAGCTAACAATATGGGAGTATATGAATTCATGGTTAAGAGGATTGCATATATATATATATATATATATAAATTGGCATACGGACCTAACAAAGAAAAAAGAAAAGAAAAGTAACCCATACAGATCTAATAAGGAAAAAAAAAAAGAAAAAAAGAAAAGAAAAGTAATGCTTTATATCCGTAGTGTTCAATTGTTTCCTGGGAGCAAGAAATTATATACTCACTTTTAATTGTAGCCTTATGATCTAATCCTACAACAATTAGTTAATTGACTTTTATTTTCTTTATTTTAAGAAACTTACATTTTCTTTCCATACCATTAAATATTTTTAAAGAAAAATGATAGAATTGGACAATTTATTAAAGGAAACAAAAAATAAAATAAATTGGCTACTTTTTGCCAAATTCGCAAGCAGCCACTGAGACGAAGTAAAATTTTCATTTTTAGTTTTTTTTTTTTTTTTTGTCCACATTTTATCAATTCTATTGATAAATTATGAAAAAACTTAGGATTTGCAATGATATTATACATATTTTGGCATGTTTTTACCGATCAACACTTTGAACATTTAATTTAGCAAAAAAAAAAAAAAATTAAAAAACATTGAAAACATTTAAATGGATATATAATAATATATTAAGAGTTGTTTTGCAGGATCTTTCTAAAAAATTTATGAAGCCACTAGTCTCCTAATTCTAAATTAGTTGCTTAACAAATTCAAAATATTTTATTAAGCTGAGTATAAAACATGAATCAATCTTGAAATTTGAGTTGTAATTATAATCAATACTTCTCAAACAATCTTTATTTAATGTCCATTTTATTTATCTCTTTTGATTAATTTTATTTGGTTTCTATTGCTGCTTGCAAATTTGTTGAATTTAATAAACAATCGGTAGTGATGGGAAAGTATTTTTTTACTGGAAAGAGAAACCCAGGCAAAAAAGTAGCCAAATTATTTTATTTTTGTTTCCTTTAATAAATTGTCTAATTCTGTCATTTTTCTTTAACGATATTTAATGGTATGGAAAAAAAATATAAGTTTCTTAAAATGAAGAAAATAAAAGTCAATTAATTAATTATAAGTTTCCTAAGGATACAATTAAAAGTGAGCATATAAGTTCTTGCTCCAGTGAGCAATTGAATACTATTGTGCTTTATATATATATATGTATATATGCATATATCTATATATACATATATTGGTATATGGATCGAACATTTATACAGTTTATATGTAAACCTCATCAAGTGAGGTTCAATTCAACTGCGTAAGTTTGAAGTTTCAAAAGTGAAAACTGAGGAGATGGATAAAAGGCTTAAAAGGGCTGTTTTGTCCCAAAAAAAAATAGTTTTAACATTCCATAAAAGCTAAAAATTTGTAATTGATGTCTTCATTAATTATAATTTTACTGACCAATAAAAATAGCGACGAGTGTGAATGCGCAGTCGCTAAAGCGACTGTCCTTAGCCTTCTTCCTCTTAAAAGTAAGTATTTATTAAATGAATAGTTTATAACTTTTCATTTTTTTCGAAAATAATGATGGTTGGGGGATTGAATTTGACAGAATTTAATTCATGTAAAAAAGGTGGTGGGTTTATTACATTACCTTAAGGTGACATCATATGATAGATTCACCACACTTTGCTTAAATCAAATTCAACTATTGAATTCAATCCTTAAATTATTATTTTTCTTTCAAACTCTTTTTATTTCTTTTAAACTCTTCCACGTTGCTAGTTCGGAAACATTTTCTTGGTACCCAACAATGCAAGCCGCTCTTAGAAAAATGACAAAAAAAAGTTTAATTTGATAGATGACCATTGGTGCACTTTGATGATGCTTTATATTGTGGCTGGCCAACTGCTGGAATTTTTGAATTTGTGTAATTTTCTAGCATGTATTGTTGTTGATAATTAGAGATATCAATTTAAGCAGTCGATTGGCGCCTCATCTTGTCCCGCTTTTATTGGAAGAGATTTGGGATGATTCTAAACCTCAAAATCCAAAACCCTGGTTTAGTAATTAATATATAAATAAATATTCTTTTATTAACTAATTTTTTTTTTTTTTTCTTTATTTCTTATGGTAGTTTTATATTTATATTGATAGGATGGGTTTCAAAAAAGAGTCCGGCCCAAGCCCATTCTGTTGACATCCTAATTGCAATTTGCATCCAAATTTGTCCAAAAAAGAACTTTCAAATTTTCTCCTTCAAAATTCATCCCAATGGATATAATAATTGATGTTATTACCAACTAGAGTTATTGCCTTTTCTTCTGTTGCTTCTCCTCCTCCTCCTCCTCCTTACTGTCTGGTATATGTCAAATTGCTTTGATCTGATAAGAAGTTGATTCCATGAAAATATGGATATAAACTGAAATAACCAACACCCATAACACTCCTCTCCTTGGTCTAAATCACCTATTTTCCTGGATTGGCAAAACATAGAAGTAGATATCTTAGATATTCATCCATATCTCTACTTTGCAGTCATTAATATTTTGGTTCTAGTATATTTATCATAGTTAGTAAATTACGGTACGAAAAAAATACGGGTACGAAAACATACGAGTATAATTTAATATTTTTTTAAAATATATTTAAAAATTGGGCAAAAAAATACGAAAACGTAAAAATATGAATACGAATATGTACGTATATAATACGTTATATACTCTAAAAATTTGAAATAAAAAATTCGGCTATACACATCGTATTATTTTTATATATATATATTTTTAAGGACAATAAAGAATATGTAACAAATAATAAAATAAATATATTACAATTGACACTATCACAATAATCATAAAAAAAAAAAATTCTTAAGTATATAATGTAATATTCTACTAAAACATCTAAGGAGTGTGGTGATCTACAAACTTCTAGAATAATAATAATAATAAATATATTAACAAAATTTAATAGATCTCACAACAAAACAAAAAATTTATAAATATCTACAAACATTAATAAAAACTTATGATTCTTCAAGTGTTCCACAAATATATATATATATATCTTTCATTGCTAGAGATTGCACAATAAATAATATTATTTTGATGGCTTGAAAGATAATGGCTATACGAAGCAAAAAAGGGTAGAAAAGACAATAGTTTGCACAACAAATAATATTATTTTAATGGTTTAAAAAATAATGGTTATATCAAGCAAAAGAGGGTAGAAAAGAGAATAGTTTGTGTTTCAGAAAAATACGTTATTAAAAACGTGAAGTTCGTAAATGAAAAAAAATAATAATTAAGTTACGAATTAAACGGAGTAACTAAAACGAATAAACGAATAAACGCGTTAAATACGGAGAAATGAAAAAAAAAATCGTATTTTACCGTATCTTTCAATTCTAATTGACAAACGAAAGTATTTTTTTAAAATTTATATGTACACGTTTAATTCGCGTATCATACGCGAATTAACTAATTAGGATATTTATAACTTGATTGATCCACAACTTTGAATCCTGCAAACTTCAAATAATAAAGGTTTATCTAAAAGAAATACATGTCATTCAGAGGTTTTAGCACCATTATTGAGCAACAATATTGATAACAATATAATTAATTGATGCAAACGATTAATTGATGCAAA
Organism: Cornus florida; assembly: GCF_030987335.1. Lineage (NCBI taxonomy): Eukaryota > Viridiplantae > Streptophyta > Magnoliopsida > Cornales > Cornaceae > Cornus > Cornus florida. The sequence continues at coordinate 104,228,543 of NW_026775575.1, read as the reverse complement.
CGATCTCTCAATTAGGTGATTGGTATATGATTATATGATACCCATAAAATCACAAAGCTTTCATGTACAGATTAGGTCCTAGATAGTGATAGTGATTAGTTCTTGATTTGCGGTAGAGTGAGCATTGATTAGAGACATTTATCACACAATAATGTTGTGTAGCAAGTGGAGTTGGTTGACTAGTACTATATACTCTTTTTTTCTGTCAACATCAAAACTAATGAACTGACAATAATAAACTAATAATAATAATAATATACAAGAGATTGCACATAAGCTTATATGCTCTTTGTGGATGCATGACACCACATTAGATCCATCACCATAATTTGGGGATTACTTGGTGCTTGTTTGTGGTGGGGTCACTGATAGATCCTTTAATAGTGATAGAGAAACTAAAGTTTAACCATAAAGCCTAATCTGTAGGAGAGTTAGCAAGGAAAATTATTTGTTTAGTGACTTGGTATACAAATGATATGAAAACACCAAAACTCACCATTTTGGACTTGATATACATATACGTATACGGAGGGATATATTTAAATAGAGGAGGTGGAGAGATGATTAGTCTCATCAAAGCAAAGAATAGTTTAGATTAAGAGATTGGAAGGCTTGAACCCTAATTTTAAGGATGAGGGACCCTAAGAGATTCGGGGCTCCCACAGAAAAGAGTGGCAATCATTGAAGAATGGTAGTATTCAATATGACACAATTGAATTATGCTTTTTGATATTAAAATGGGTGGTTTTTTTTTTTTTTTTTAGATTGGGAAATGAGTGAGTGGGAAGACATGACAATATGCACAATTACATAATATTATAATTTAGCATTGTGGGATTCGCTCAGCTCTCAATGTATTGTATTAGTCAAATAGAGTTGGCTAACAAATATCAAATAAGAGAAAGAGAGAGTGTTGGGAATAATATAACAGATATTGAACATACAAAATCTAAGGGTTTGATTAAGTGGTTTGCATCCTAATATGCGACAAATCAGTATGAAAATGACTTTTTGCAAGGTGCATCTGAGGTAGTCTTAATCCCTTCATAATTCATTATTAGGAAACATAATGGAGCTGCCATCCAATTTTTACTTGACTCTCAACTGCTCCACTGGTGTACCAAATAAGAAAATTCTAAACATGTGGAGGAACAATTTCGGATTTGTTGGAGCAACATCGTTCTTTGATTTGATGACAACTACAAACCTAAAGAATCAGGTCATAAGGTGTCCAGGCTCGAATCTTTTATTAAATGTTAACTTAAGAAATAAGCTCAAACTTAACTCATTTAATTCGTATGTAAAAGAAGAAAAAAAGTTCAAACCAAGCTCGAATTGTCCATAAACGTGATTAATTTATATTTCCATTAAAAATAGGACTAACTTATCCTACAAGAGCAAGCTCAAATGCATTTTCGTAGAAGATTTAAAAGGCTATATAGAAGAATAAAAATGAGATTCAATATTTTCCTAGCTTTCCCACTTAAATTCAAATAAGTAATATATATATATATAGAGAGAGAGAGAGAGAGAGGAGTGACAGATTATTTATTTATTTATTATTTATTTTTTTGATATTATGAAGATCAATCACAATTGTTGTGATTCATTTTTATTCAATCTGTGATCGCTAAAATAACCGTTTCTGACTAAATAAAAAAAAAAGGGGGGAGTATTTTCAACCATCAAATTCATAGAATTTCATGACACCTTTTACCATTTTAATTTGCATTGTTTTTAAATCACTTTTTTAAAGTGTCCTTTGTTTTCTCCATTAGGAGAGAAGGTCCTTGTGTACCTATTTTCTACCAATCAAAGTGCGCGTGAACAAAAAGTTCCCTCCCTAATTTTCCACGAGGAAGTTTGATTATTTTTTACACAATCCATTGAATCACCGACCCTCTTTCTTTCCCAATCATGTACACATTGCATGACTTCCAATGCAAGTCAAGGCAATGGTTCAAATGATTTAATCAATAATTGTGGGGTTTGCATATCTTTGATGTCTTATTAATCCGTCAAATTAACCCATTAAATTCAATGATATAAACAATGGAACCGAGACATCACATATTCACAGTCAACAATACATATGAATATATGATGCATGTGCATGCGCGCGCGCGCACACACACACACATATATGTATATATAAATAGAGAGACCAAAAGATCGAAAGCTTGAAAAGTTTGAGCATGAATGATGAGGATAAGATCGCAGAAACATTTTCCTACCAACATATTCCTCCTTCCTGCCTTAGTGGAAGGCTAGAAAAACAATATATGACTGGAAAAAACATATTTTGAAATCATAGACCTATCTTTTGGGTATTTAGAAAATCACAGCTAATTCACAAGGAGATTATGAAAATATTTCTTTTCACTCCAAAAGAAATAAAAAAAATTAAAAAATAATGTTTTTCAAAAAGATTTGGCGGGCCAAGTGTCATATTTCAACCAGCTAATGTACACGACTAGAAAGAAAGGGTCAGGCTCTCACGCATCGGCATCGAGCATTTCGCTGGTTGGAATCTAAGTTTAGGTCAAAATCTTACCCATGTGCGCCTATTAGAAAATTCATAACATTGAATTTTACTTATGTGCTCGTTACAATAAATTAAATTATCAAGCAACAAGTTCGCAAGAAGACTTGATAAATGTGAGAGAAAACTCCCAATTGGTTGGTGTAATAGCCTAATAAGAATAGATATTGGGTGAGTCAGATTAGACCATGTCGTATTATAATTATTATTGACATATTCATATATTCAATTATAATATACCATTCAATTAAAAAGGTTTCACTTAAATAAATAAAAAAAATTCCCTCAGCTAATTTAAATAGTGTATTTTTATTGAGTGGACATATCAATGATGTTTTATGTCCGACTTATCCAATATCTTTTTGTGTAATAGGCAAGACTAGTACATCTTACGATACTGAACATATCAATGACGTGGTATGCCTAGTTCACTCAATAATAAGATTAGTACATGTTATAATTAACATTATGAACCAACAAAACACAATGAAGACAAACAATACTCCGTATAGAGTAAGCAAACACTACATAAGACACAAAGATTTATATGGCTAGCTTAAAGTCCACGTCCACGATGCACCACACAAAATACAAATATTTAGGTGGTTGAACGTAAAGAAATTACAAGTTTCAACTTCCAACCTCCTCTTTAGCTCTCTTTCTTTAAATTGTGGCTTCAAGTGTCCTATTTTACGCACTACAAATCTTAAATGCCATTCTATATTAAGTTATAAGAGACGGTACAACTTGAATCCATGATCCAAGAAAGAAAAAAAAACGGGTCACAACGTCACACTCCTGAAAACAAATTTAGTGGAACAACTGATGCTCAGTCAACTCATGCAATAAAACTTGCATTATGCTAAAATTACAAGGATTTTTTTAGAATCTACCACATGAAAATCTTTGCTTATTAGACAATTAGCTATAATCATCCACCTAATAGATTTGATTCATTATATCATTAACTATATAATACACAATAAAAAGTGGGTACATGTGGCAGGGATGGAGTGTGGAATGGGCCGGAGTCATGGAATACCCAGTTGGATGATGAAATCAAACACTCCCATCCATAAAAAAAATATATATATATATATATAAATTGAAAAATATGCAGAAATTAACAAATAATAATCAAAATTTATTCGGTGAAGGAATATGATGTGAAACGGTCCCCGCAAGGAGGCACGGGACTGAAGGAAGTGCTCCCAAAAGCTGAAATTTCGTGACTTCTTTTATCTTCACAACCCTTCCCTTTGGCCCTACCTACCTTTTCTCCATAGCTAAGTTACCGACAACTTTATCAATCAAAAACCTTGAATAATCATATATATAACTATACGAACTCAACAACGTGTTTTTAGTTAACCAGTGAAGATTTCATTAGAACGAGTGTTCACCAGACATATATTTGATATTTGGATTATACCAAGGTGATTATATTAGATATCACAACTCTCCTTTATGTATGAAATAAAGATTGTTAGATTCAGATTGGAAAGTAATATCTACTTGATTATAGCAACTCTATTGTTGTTTTGCAAAGGTGCTGGAATCTTTGAACTGTTTGTTTAATGACCTGTGACAATTAAGATCACCCTTTTCTACAAGGGTAGTTGTTAAACTATGATTTAATGCAAAGATATCAGGACATTAAAGTAAATTAAGTACTAAAATAATATTATACACTCTCTCTTTGTCCCAGATAAGTGTCTATTTTTAAAAATTTAACTTTTTAAAATGATGAGTTTTATCTTCCGTTCGGTAAGAAAGAAAAAATTTGGATGTAAGGGAGAAAAGAATGGATGAATTTTTATTTTTTTGTTCGGTTTGATGAAAGAGAAAAGAACAAGCTTACAATTTACTGTGTTCGTTAGGATAGAATGAAAGAGAGTATTTTAAATTATTTTTACCATTGTACTTATTACTATTTATGTGATACTTCCGAATTTTCGAATGCGGGTTGGCTAGGCCCACACCTGAACGCCCAGAGATATAAAAAACAAATTGACAATAAATGAACACAGAATACAAGAAGATAAATAAGAATAAATAAAATGTTAAAATGAAAATTAAAATGATAATCCAATAATTAAATCCTCAGAATAAATTTCCATTAATTAATAATTCTTTTGATATAACTAATCCTTCAAAATACAACTTGGGAATTTATACTGTGTGGACCCCTAGAAAATCCCAACTGATAAAATTAACAGTAATAACTGTTTACATCTAAATACTGAAACATAAAGTAAAATCTCATATATGTAGATAACCCGGAAGAATAATGATGATTGGTCTTTGTTCTGCGCCATCACAATTTACATAGACCTGAAAAATAAATAGTGTGTTAGGCTCACGAGCAATTCCTTTCTACGACAACCCAAACAGAGACCTGAGAAACTACACATCTATAACTAACTCATGCAATAGTTACATAGTCTGTGTGTGTGTGTGTGTGTGTGTCTATATATATATATATAGATACACACTAAAGAAAACCTCACTAGATCGACTTTAGGGTTGCCTCAACCCGAATAATAAGCAACATGCAAAACGTACATATAGTGAGCATGAGTACCTAAACCTACCAGGGTATATAACTACACTATATCTAGCTACACATCCCTAGCAATACGTATCCTAACCACTGATCCTGAGACTCAAACTCATATTATGACATATATCCATATATATATATAATTCATCATATTCAAAGTATAAAATAAAATAGGTAGGACTTAACTTATTAGTTAATCCGTCCATAATAAATTCGAATAGGTAGGACTTAACTTATCTATTAATCCGTTCCTAAAATGCCCCAATTCCTCCTAATAATGGCATCCATATAACCAAATCCCAACACAAATACACACACCCACGCGCACACACACACACACACATATCATGTCTCAAAATTATAAAATACAGATATGTAATTGATTATAATCATATCATATCTTAACAACATATAACATAATATTATATTATCAAATTATAGGAATGACTTATAATTTATTTAAGCTTCCTATATCATGTATGTCACATAAACTGAATCTTAAACGTGCTGGTAATTTATTTTACAGCAAATTAAGCATTTCTCCAAATACATCTCATATTAACATTTAATCTCAATTGTTAAAACAAATTAAAAGATTAAATTCATCAATTCTTTAAATAATTCAAATAGCATGCACCATGGTGTCAAGCTTATTTAAAATTCATTTAAAATCATCCCTAGTCCCTATTTAATGTTTGGGACCCTTCATAATCAATTTGGGGTCAATTTAAACACTTTTATGAAAATTCTTAGGTTGGACTCGAGCCTTGAAATCGTAGGCTCGAGCCTTTGAGTGAGCCTTAACTCCGGGCAAGCGAGCCTTTGAGTGAGCGAGCCTTAACTAGGCTCGAGCCCTATAACAGTGGGCTCGAGTACTGTTACGCGAAACAACTCAGAAAGCTTAATTTTAAGCCAAACTTCATTGTTAAATGTTCTAAACATGCTATCAAGTCCCATCAACTTACAATTACAAATATACATCATTATAATAGGAAGAAATCAATAGAACAATTAGATCTAAGTCATGAATTTATCAATTCATACAACGAGAACCACCATGAACATAATTCATAAAACCTATGTTCTAAATCAATTTACAAATGGATTCCAATTTTAATTATCTTATAAATATTCCTAAAATTATACTAGAGATATATAGATAACAGATTTAAAGGAGAAGTGTAGAACAAAGAACTTGCCTTTAACTTTCTTCCTTAATTTTCTTCTCTAATGGTCATTCTTCTTCTTCATTCTTTCTCTTTCTCTTTCTCTCTTTAGTTTTCTCTCTCTAGTTTTCTCTTTCTAGGTCTATTTTTTTTTTTTCCCTATTCCTCTAAACCTAAGACAATTCACAAACTAGGTAACTAATTTAATAAAATATTATTTTTAATGAAAGTAATATACACACACACACACACACACACACACACACACACACACCTCATTATATATATAAATACTAATCCCCATATGTCATTATCCAACTCATATAGAATCCCCTTCAAATAGTCCAAGACCCATTTAGTTGGTCCATAGGGTATAACCCAAATCCTTTAAAATGAAATCATTTAACTCCTCTAATATCTATACACACACACACACACACACACACACACACACACACATATATATAACTCCTCCATGATATGTAATTACTACTAATAATAATATCATATATATACCATATATATATATAATGACTTATGTTGATGCCAAAAATCTACACGCTCCGGAGTCTGTGATAATTCCTGCAAGACAAGAGAAGTGATGACCGGCGTGGTGCCGGTCGGGTGCACTCCGACGGTCAAGTTAGTACTCGACGATTCAACATCCGATAAGGATTCAATATGAAATTTATGGCGTACCTTTTTAGGTTGACTGATCCTTTCTTTTTTAGAAACATTAATGGTAGTAGTTTTTCAAGCGAGATTCTCTCTAATCCAAGATGATATCGTTCCCTTCTTATAGGAATGGTAACTCTGGTTACATATGGTATTATGATTCCATGGAGATTTTGGGTAAGATATATCCCTTACCCTTATCTTATTTCTCTTTTGACTTTGAGCTGCCTATTATTTTTATCCTTATCAGTTGCCCCCCATTCTCGTGCTTGCCTGTCAAGTATCGAGAATGTCAAAAGTGTTTTTTTGAGTGACGTCTCTTTGACATAAATCAATCTCTTTTTTAGGTTAACCCTTGTTGGGCAACCTTTTTTGGTTGATCTCTTAAGATTTGTTCGAACTTCATGAGTTGAGGGAGTAGGCTTTCTTTAAGCTGAATGAGCTTACCTTTAAAAAAAAAGAAGTATATTTACGAGCTTTACTCAGCTCGTCGTCCTTTAAAAAGGAAAATATATTTTACGAGCTTCACTCAGCTCGCCCTTTAAAAAGGGAAATATTTTTACAAGTTGATTTCAACCCCTTTTAATACGGAGGACAACAATTACGAGCTTTATTCAGCTCGGACCCTTATAGTACGGGGCACTTTTATATCAATCCCTTATAATACGGGGATGGTAATTACGAGTTTCATTCAACTCGCCTTTTAAAAAGGAAAATATATTTTACAAGCTTCACTCAGCTCGCCCTTTAAAAAGGGAAGTATATTTTACAAGTTGATTTCGACCTCTTTTAATACGGAGGACAACAATTACGAGCTTCATTCAGTTCGAGCCCTTATAGTACGGGGCGCTTTTATATGAATCCCTTATAATACGGGGAATGGCAATTACGAGTTTCATGAACTTATCATTTTAATGTGGGAGGTTCATCCTCATGAATAACTGATTTTTCAGAGTTTCGTGAGCTCGTATCTTTAATAAGAGAGGTTAACTTTCTGCCCCCATTCCCAAGCTTGCCTCTCGCGTACAAGGAACACTAATGTTCTCTTTCTATTTGCAAAGTTAGCAAAGCAAAAATAAAAGAACAGATGTCCAGTTTGAACGGATAATATATATACATATTTATATATATCAGAATAGGTACAATTAAGACAAAAACTTATCATTGAGCATCATAGGACCAAAATCATCAATGGAGCTAACGATTGTTCTCTAGAATAAGAACCTTTTTTTATTTTATTTTATTTTTTTTTTAAACCCTGTGAACAGTACCCGTGGGTACTATTCCCGCAGGTACTATTCATGTGAATAGTACTTACAAAATAATTTTTTTTTCTACACCCTGTGAACAGTACCCGCGGGTACTATTCATGTGAATAGTACTCACAAAATAATTTTTTTTTTTCTACACCCTGTGAACAGTACCCACAAATTTTTTATTTTATTTATTTATTTTATTTTTTGTGAACAATACCCTCAAAGCGTAGTATTTTATCGGAGGGTCTCCAGGTGAACTACATGATTATGTAGGTGAACAATATTTTGCAGACAATTGGAAACACATAAAAAATTGTTTCTCCTTAAATCATGTGAGGAAGTGTGCACATATATTTTGATATACGCGTAATGCATGAAACTTACCCGGTTAACAGCGATGATGAAACAACTGCTAGCGGTCGGGCGGGACTTTCTAGCAATTTTACCGGATTGAGCAACTGTACCCTTACTTTTGGCCATGCAATCCATGAACTGTTCTCTTTCTTTTAGAGAAAGCCAGATTGTAAAGGGACTGAATTACTTTTAAGTTTTGTCGTAGATTTCCCTTGTACGAACCATAATTTGTTGGGACTAATATACGTTCCCACAGACGGCGCCAACTGTTGATGCCAAAAATCTACACGCTCCGGAGTCTGTGACAATTCCTGCAAGACAAGAGAAGTGATGACCGGCGTGGTGCCGGTCGGGTGCACTCCGACGGTCAAGTTAGTACTCGACGATTCAATATCCGATAAGGATTCAATATGAAATTTATGGCGTACCTTTTTAGGTTGACTGATCCTTTCTTTTATAGAAACATTAATGGTAGTAGTTTTTCAAGCAAGATTCTCCCTAATCCAAGATGATATCGTTCCCTTCTTATAGGAATGGTAACTCTGGTTACATATGGTATTATGATTCCATGGAGATTTTGGGTAAGATATATCCCTTACCCTTATCTTATTTCTCTTTTGACTTTGAGCTGCCTATTATTTTTATCCTTATCAACTTATATATACATATCTAATAAAAGCTATCATATATTATTAATAACAATAAATACTAATAATACATACTATAGTAATATACGTATATACATATACATATATACCCATTACTGTATATATATAACCATTCCTTCCATTATTATTAATAATTATTATTATTATACTAATAATAATATTCACATATATATATATATATATATAACCAATGCCCATAAGTCATAATCTTACCCATTTAGGTTCCTATCCAAGCAGTCTATGTAACCCATTTGATTGGTCCATTACTACTATCCAAAACCATTCCTTTTAAAAATAAAATAAAACAAAACAAAATTAGATAATTAAACATTTAACAAATACGTAATGACAAACAAGAACATAATCAAATCACATAGATCACATCACAAAAATACGCATAATAAAATACACAATACACATCAACAATTAAATCATTTAAGCACATAACACATAACACATAGCCACAAAATGAAATTAAAATGCAAATAAAATAAATTAATTAAATCCCAATTATATTCTTTTTAAAATTAGGGATATTATAATTTATAATAGGGTAAAGAACAGAAAACCTTCTTCGACTTGTAACATTTTTCAGTAAATTCTTTGTCTATTTTTTTACCAAAGAACCCCATCCACTTGTAGCATTTTTCCAATGAATCCCCTTATCTACTATTTTACCAAAGAATCCCCTCAACTATCTGAATGGGATAAAATAGTCGATATTTTGACCAAAATGTCATTTTATTTAAATTTTAATTCTCCCGAACTTCAAAATTTCATATCTCACAAGCCGTACATTTTAAAATTGTAAATAATATATGCACGGAAAACTTATGAAATAAGGATTTCAGAAATATAAGATTTGTACAACAAACCTTCATAACCAAAGAAAAATAGGTAATCTAAAAATCTACTCCAACAATCTTATTTTATTTTTAAAAAATAAAATACTCGAGATATATGCAAGAAAATTTTCATAATTATTCATTTACATATAGAGCCAAATATATAAAAAATTTAGCCCTAACAAAGATTGATTTAATGAGATATCATATTTTGCGTCAAAATATTTTCATTCTTTTATAGACTCACTGTTTAAAAAATAAATAAAAATGAATATTCAGTCTCTATTGGGGCTAATTTTTTATATTTATGCTCCATATAAAAATGAATAATTTTGAAAATTTGCTAGCAAATAACCCGAGTATTTTATAAAAAATAAAATAAAATAAGATTGTTGCAGTATATTTTTAGATTGTCTATTTCTCTCTGGTTATGAAGTTTTGTTAAACAAATCTTAAATTTATGGAATTCTTGTTTTATAAGCTTTCCGTGCATATATTATTTGTAATATTTGGATGTACGGTTTGTAAGATATGAATTTTTGAAGTTCGAAAAAATTAAGATTTAAATAAAAGAGCATTTTGGTCCAAATATCAACTCTTTTACCCCTTTAGATAGTTAATGGAGGTTCTTTGGTTAAAAATTAGGCAAGAGATATTTATTGGAAAAGGCTACATGTCGAGGGAAGTTCTTTAGTAAAAATTAGACGTGGTGGTTTACTGGAAATGTTACAAGTCGAGGGGGTTTTCTGTATTTTACCCTTTATAAGATTGTAATTTATAGAGGATATTATTGTAATTTAAAGTGTTCATAATAGCTGTACTTGTCTTCGCTCCTTTTTTCCGCTCATATTTAAAGGAATAAAAATTTGAAAAGAATAAAGGATGACGCATTCCTCCTATTATATTTTCTCTCATTGTCTCCCTTTCGAACGAAAGAAATTTATTCTTTCATTTCTATTTTCCCTTACCCTTTTTCATTCCTTCCTTCCTACCAAACAAAATATTTGTGTTATATTGGTAGTGAATGAATTACCAATCCCCACAGTGGGTCCAGAGTGATATGATATCATTTACTTTTTATAAATTCAATGCAAAAAGGTTAATTAAATTGGTAATGCTACAGAAATAATAATAAAAATAGTACATTGATTGCTCAATTGGCCGGGGTAATTATTTTGGGAGGACTAAAAATGAAAATGTAAACACTTTTTGTGGGATGAAAGGAGTATAATATATGGACAATACTTAGGTTCTCACCAGTAAAGATATACACCGTCTTCATCTTTGATGTGGACTAATAATAAATGAATATGTCTTCTTTAATTACCAAATCAAAGATGGTGGGGTACATACTCACTTACCAAATAAAATATGATGGATACATATACCATCTCTAGTTTGGTAATGAAAGAAGTCATGTTCATTTATTATTATCTACATTAACGATGTACATCCTCACTAGTGAGGACCTAAATATTATTCTATATATAATACGTAACCTCCTAATATTATATATTACTGATCAAATTGCATAAACCTTATTGATTTGGTGGAGGTATTTTAGTAAAAGTAACCCAATTAGTTGGAAGGATTTTTTTGACAAAAAATTAAAAAATAAAAATTATTTTTAAAAAGGTAACTATTGAAAATTGGTATAAAAATTGACATAAGTGGCAATTAATGACTGGTATAAAAAAACTGACTACAATTATTGAGATAATGATGAATATAAACAATGAATTTATGTTACTGAGATAACACCTAAAAAATAATAAGGGATTATTACATATAAATGGTATTAATAATCCATATTTATTATTTAATGGAGTCAAAGTCTCATAGTTTAAAAAAAATAAAGTTGACTAAAATGCTGACGTGGACATTGAAAAATATTGTTTATCCTCACTGAGGTAACACTTTTAGGCACATAGGTACCACTTTTTATATACGGAGGTACCATTTTTGTTTTGGGTGTAGAGGTACCATTTTTGTTTTGGGTGTAGAGGTACTACTTTTATTCACATAATTAGTACCACTTTTTGTTCACATAGGAACTACTTTTTGTGCATCATGCACAAAAAGTGGTAACTCAATGAAGGTAAATAGTATTGTTTCATGTCTTCATTTTTTCAAAATTATGAAACTTTTACTCCATCAAATGGTAAATATGGGTCATTAGCACTATTTATATGTAATAATCCCAAATAATAATAATAATTGGTGTAAAAATTTGACTTATTTAACAATTATGTTATGTTTGGTTGAAAGAAGGATCGAGGAGAGATGGATGAGAGGGGAAACAAATAATTTTTCGTATTTGGTTAGAGGGATGAGAAAATAGGGAGAAAGTAAGGAGGGATGAAACATCCCTATTTACTTTGTATTTGTCTATTTGGCCAAAATTGGGGGAAGAAGAGAGAAAGAAGGGATAATTACCACAAATACTTTATTTTATTTTAACCTTTTCCCAAAAAAAAAAAAAAAATTTAAATGAATATCTATTTTTTATAATTTTATATAATGAGTGAATATTTGTAAAAAGAATATAAAAAAATATTCTTTCTATTCTTTCCATTATAAAAAAAAAAAAATTGTCTCCACATCCATCATTTATGCTATTGATTTCATCCAACCAAACAAAAAGTGAAGAAACACATTTTCTTCACTATGATGCTTCATCCATCCCTTTTCCTCTCACTCTCATCAAATTTTCCATCCCTCGAACCAAATTAAGCATTAATAATTGGTATAAAAAATTCACGAATGGGACTAATTAATGATTGAGATAAACATATAAAGATATGTTTGGTACAATGGAAAAGAAAAAAAAAAAATGATAACATTAGTTAAGAGGAAAAAAGATCGAAAAGAAAGGAAATAAGAGGATACTGTTAATTGCTAGTCGTGTTTGGTTGATTAATAAAGTAAAAAAAAAATATGATAGTAATCATATTTGGGAAAGAAAGTGAAAGAAATTATTGTAATAAATTTACAACCATACCCTTTGTCATAGCCTTTCTTTTATAAAAATAAGGACAAATTTGGTATTAACAAAGTTTAATTAAAAATATTAGCTTTTCATTCCCTTTTTTCCGTTTCCTCCCATTTTTTTTAGGAGAATAACAAAAGTTACTATTCAAGTTTTATTCATTCCTCCAAATCCTTCTTTTTCCCTTCCTTTCCATCTAACATTTCTTACCAAACACACTTTTTTTATTTCTTTCCATTATCATTCTTTTCTTTTCATTTCCATTTTATAAGAGAGATATAATGGATTGGTATAAGAAATTGACTTATGTGACAATTAATGATTGAGATAAACAACTAAAAAAGTAGGGGTGCACAAAAATCCAGTAAAGAAAATTCAAATCGGACCGGACAGTTTGGTTCGATCATGATTCCAAATTTGTGAAACCTTAAAAAAATGGTTTGGTCATGGTTTGAGGTTCTTTACGACCAAATCGAACCATTAAGTTATAAATATATATATAATTCTATAGTGACTTAATGTTGTTGGTTTTATGAATTGTAGTGTTTGTTGTTGAATTGGTAGTTCTATATATGTTAGACTATTAGCAGTTCTTAAAGTATTCACTAATTTCCTTCAGTTTCAGAAGTCACAGAAAATAAAAAATATATTAGTAATTTTGAATGTATTGTCTTATGTTCTAGAAGTCCATGTATTAACATATTCTGAATGTATTGGTTAATTTTGTTTATTGTTGCGTATTTAGATTTTAAAATAAGAATAATTTTTATAATAGTAAAAAATAAAAAAAGAGGAACCGTGAAACCGAACCGGTATTTTACGATTTGGTTTGGTTCTATTTAATTGGTCAAATGGTTCGATTTGGTTTTAGATTTTCTAAAACCATTAAAAATAGTTTGATTCCAAAAAAATATCAGACCAGTCCAAACCGAATCGTGTACACGCTTAACTACAAAAACTATTTAATAGTAGAAGTTTTTAAACGAACATACAATTAATGCATTATTTTTTAAAGAAATTATCAAATTATATTTTTAAATTAAGTTTTTAATAAAGAACTTAGAGTCAATGTAGGAAATCTAAAACCATTAAAAATAGTTCGATTCCAAAAAAATATCGGACCAGTCCAAACCAAATCATGTACAGGCTTAGCTACAAAAACTATTTAATAGTAGAAGTTTTTAAATGAACATACAATTAATGCATTATTTTTAAAAGAAATTATCAAATTATATTTTTAAATTAATTTTTTAATAAAGAACTTAGAGTCAATGAAGGAAAAGATTTTATTGGAGAAATAATTTGACTTAAAAAGAAAAAATTAACTACTACTAACTACGTATTAAATTGGTGGACATTAGAGGGACCTAACCCATACAATGAAAAGAGAGTGAGGGGGGTTTAACGGGGAATGATTGACCAGTAACTTTTTTTTGTGACGGATTCGAGGCCGCAGGATTTTGACCAATTCTCTGCAAGTTTGGAACCCTCACGTGCGATTCCCTTTGACGATGGAACTCTCCGCCTCAACACCTGTGCCTTTTTTACTTTAATTAATTGCCGACTTTCTCCCAACAAACCACACTTCGCCGAGTAAACCAGCACAGAGCAATTTTTATTTTATTTTTTCTTTTCTCCGGTTAAATTACTATTTTATCATTGTCCCTCGGTAAAGTTAGTCATGTTTGTGTATATATATAATATATATTTCATTTTTCTATTATAATCCATTACAATTGAGTTTATCTATTATTTATACTTTTCTTATTTAATCACTAATAGGTGTTAATTTTTTTTTGTTACATTTTAATTAGTAATTTTATATTTTTTTAGTCAATCTTATCAATTGTGATCTATCTCACAATTCTGCTGTATTATTAATATAAGATACAAAAATGGTTACCTAAATTTTTTTTTGTATTGAAGTGTAATCACTATTTTAACTGAATTTTAATTATTATTCTAATAAAAAAGAAAAAGAGTATTTTAAAAATAAATTAATTGCACGAATTATAATGATGACATCCATAAGACTATCACTACCTTATTAAATGCTAGTTAGAATTTATTAAAATAAAATATTTTTATTTATATAATATAATATAATTAATTGATGGAACACAATAAAGGTGGTAAAAGAATTCTTTCTTCGTATTTAGGCACATCAAGAATCCGTTCCAAGGATAAAAAGTAAGGCCGATTAATTCCCGATCTTTGCTATCTTCCCTCGCATGTGCAAATCTTACGTCATTGCTCAGTGCTAACAAAGGTAATTAATCCTCAATTAGAATCGGTAGATTTCTGTTTAAAAATTTAATGTTAATTAAACCGTATAAATAAACAATAATAAACGCAATCATTCAATATTTTTTATCCAATCAATCAATGACAAAGATGTAATCCTATCCTCTTAACATAATTGATTCCCCTCCATTATAAAAATCTCTTTCTTTCCTTTCTTTTCCGTTACATCCTAACCACACCACCAATACACCCCATCACATCTTCCCCAACATTTCTCTCCCCCCCCCCCCCCCCTCTCTCTCTCTCTCTAAAACACCACAGACAGACACACACTCTCTCTCTCTCTAAAACTAAATGCAGTGCGGCCTAAACATCTGCAAACCTGACAAAGGCCACACCTATCTCTAATTCTGCTAGTCTGTGTTACTGAAAAGTGGTTTGGGATATACGTACTTTGCTCCCTATCAACAGTCCACGCAGTCAAGTAAAAGTTCTGAGACACAAAGAACACGAAAGCAGCGGCAAATCAGCAATAGAAAAATGCTTGAAACTGTAAAATACCTGATCGGGGCAATCGGCCCGAGTGGCTATGGCTCCAGGTCCACGGCCGACGATGTCACCCAGAACTGCCCTGATCTGCGCGACATCACCGCCATCATCACAGGTAATTGCACATTCACGAATCACCTCTTCCACCACCACCACCGTTGAAGTAGGGCCACAAGTTTGTTATGTACTGAGTCTACTGACACAGTGATTTGCTTCTCACGTTGTTTCTTCGATCGTGTGGTTCATCAGGCGCCACGTCAGGGATCGGAGCTGAGACGGCTCGTGTGTTGGCTAAGCGCGGCGCCAGGCTCGTCCTCCCGGCTCGGAACCTCAAGGCCGCCGAGGACGCTAAAGCTCGTATCGTATCGGAGTTTCCTGATTCAGAGATTGTCGTCATGCCTCTTGACCTTAGCTCTCTCACCTCCGTTCGAAGCTTCGTTGATGAGTTCGAGTTTCTCAATTTGCCTCTTAATCTCCTCATGTAACTCCAAAATCCTATCCTTTCACATTTACAGACGCACATAAATACACTGACATACATATTTATGACAGAAACAACGCCGGAAAGTTCTCGTACGAGCACGCCATCTCCGAAGATGGAATAGAGATGACTTTTGCAACTAACTATTTGGGTAATTTTGTAATATGACAGCAATATTCATAAATAGATAGAAATATGGATGTATAGTAAGGTGAATTAGGGCTAAGGTTTTTGCGTTTGAAAATTTAGGTCACTTTCTCTTGACGAAGTTGTTGATGAAGAAGATGATCGAGACAGCAAAGATGACCGGAGTTCAAGGACGTATAGTGAATGTGTCTTCGGGCATTCACGGCTGGTTTTCCGGCGATCTAATTCTGTATCTCGGTCAGATAACCAGAAGCAAAAGGTAAGCTTTGAAATTGAAAATTGGAGAACTGTCAAGCGCAGGACTCACTGAGTCACTGTTTCGCAATAAATGAAAGAGTGTTTGACCTTGTTTATGCTATTTTGTCTTGGTCCTCGACAGTCAATACGATGCGACACGTGCTTATGCTCTGTCGAAGCTGGCCAACGTTTTGCATACCAAGGAGCTTGCTCGGAGACTGAAGGTAAATTATTTTAAAAAATGAATGAAAGGCGAAATTTGTTGTGTTCTCGGAAATTTTCTTTTACTTTCTTTCGAACCAAACGTCTTGTTTGTTGTTTAATCGCAGCAAATGGAGGCGAACGTAACTGTGAATTGCGTTCATCCAGGGGTCGTGAGAACTAAACTTACCAGAGACCGGGAAGGTCTCATGACAGGTCACGACGATACTCCACAGTCTCCACCCCCATACATATCACATACACTGTGTGTAACTCTTGTTGAATCTTGATCTCCTTCTACGTTCTAAACTTAATTCAAGTGTTAAAATTTGCAGACCTGGTATTCTTCTTGACTTCGAAGCTTTTGAAAACGATTCCTCAGGTAACCCAACTCATTGTTTAATCGATCTATATATTATATATATATATATATATATATATATATATATATGTATCTGCATATACAAGTGTATATATATGCTATTTGTTTATATATGTATATATATTATGAATGAGATTTGTTATTCAGGCATCGGCAACGACTTGCTACGTGGCTACTCATCCAAGACTGGCAAACGTGTCCGGGAAGTACTTTGCAGACTGCAATGAAGCTTCGACATCGAAAATGGGGTCCAGCACAAGCGAAGCTGCACAGTTATGGTCTTTCTCTGAGATAATGGTTTCCAGAGATTCAAAGGCAGTTTTTGATCCATTCAACGGCTTAGATTAAAACTAGCAGATACAAGTTAAATTAAATTAAAGTAGCAAGAAGAAGAAGAAGATATATAAAGGAATATTTATATTTATATATATAAAAAAAAAGGTGAGATATGTAGTTTTTAGTTCATAAAGTTTGTCTTGGTGGAGAAAGAGGATGGAGGAGAGAGACAGGTAGCGGGAAGAGAGAGAAGGAGAGATGAATAGATATATGGTGGTGTATACAACTTGTTAGTACAGTGTAGTACATAAACAATGCTAGTCTATTTATGTATAATATTATATTTGACTTTCTTTACTTCGGACCTTTGATCGCCCACTTCCCTGTATATTTTTTTGAATAGGTTGGTATGTGCAGAGCCAATTGGTTTTATTGGAATTGCCATATAGATTATACAGTAGTTGTGTTGTGCTATTTGAATGCCGGTGAACTTAATTGGTTAGATACCCCATTTAAAAATTAATAATGATAATTGTTTGCTTGCTAATATATAAGTATATGTTTGTGAATTAATATTGTATTTTTCTCTTGAGAAGGAAAAAAAAACACAGTGGGAATTAAGAACATGGGGTGGCTCACTACCATGTGGTTGATGAATCGTTGGATATTGTTATGGTATGGGGCCTACCAACGTGCGCCAAGTGAGGCCAAGCACGCCGATGAAGCAAACGAAAATCAAGACCAATTTCCTTTCATTCACCACAAAAAATGGTCGTCTACACTAAAATTAGTCTAAAGGATATGATCTTTGTTTGAGTTCTATTCTACACAATATATAAGACAATATCGTCCGTGTATACATTTGATGGAAGTTTCTTTGGTAAATACATGTCCATGATGTGTGTGATATATTGATCTATCATGTATGAAGATGAAAAAGTTAAATTATGTTGTTACATGATTTCAAGTGAGTTCAATTCTTTGTCCAAATCTAGTTGATGACATCATCATCCTCTCAGAATGCCCTACCTATGTTAACAGGCTTGGTGAACATTTCCTTGTGACTGATTGATAGTAAAAGAGGGAAATTAAAAATTACAGTACTGGCTAGAAAGAAAGGGCCCTGTTTTGAGAGATTTGCTTTTAGTAGGCAGAGACATGGCAGACCACAATACCATCCATAGGACCAACAATACGACAACCACTCAAACCCTTGATGGGGAAATAACAATGAGTACAACCCAAAGTGCAGGGCCTTCAAATTGTTTGCCCCATGCACCATCATCTCTATCTCTTTATAGTTGTTCCACCAATGTCTGTCTACCGCATTGGATAATAATAGTTTTGAGGTGGGTTTGGTTCCTCTCAAGTGGATTGCTCTGGCTATCCTTTCTCATACCCACAATAATCCTCCATGTCACCATGCAAATAGCTTATCTACATCAAAAATCAGTGTCGGTATGATGCATTTTTCCAAATATTCGAGAATATCTCAGCCTATCTTATGGAATGAAAACTTATTCAACATATTAAATGGTATTCAATTGAAAATAATCAACTTATTTTTTGGTTTGAGTTATAGTGATATCCCTTATCAAAAAATTCTGTCAATTTTATTCCCAGAAAGCTTGAAAATGCATTTTTTTTCATATATTAGTATGGTAAATAATACTAATAAAGGGACAATGAATATAATTGTCATCTTACACTTTCGGGTTAAAGTCAATACTAACATAAGCATGATAGCGTATTTTTTAAATCATAAAGGAGTTCGTGTTATTTAGACGTTGTACTCTTATACTTTAGACGAAGCTAGAGTATCTGAGGGGGAGCCCAACACAGCTCTCCCCCCAGTAAGGCCCAATTGATATCACCAAAGTCCATTCAAGGGGAAGCCATGTTGGACTCCGCTTTGGATACTCTAGCTCCGGCATCAATTTCCAATACATTAATCTCATGAATTTGATCATTAGGCCCCTAGTATAAATAACTTGGATCCAATGGAGCCCGGTATACATAGGTGGTGATGTCCAATTGTTCAGGTATCAATATGGGCTTCTAAGATATTGGGCTATGTCTTCTTTTGAAAGTTGACTCTCTATCTCAGCCTGGTCCTTAGAAACTCATCAGAGTTTTTGTTTGAATAGAAAATCACCTTCTTAATAAATTTTTTTATTTTTCATTTTTAATACATCGGCATGTCTAAAATTTTATTTTATTTTAATTTTATTTACTATAATGGATGTTACATTATGAGTCTAAATTATAATTAATTTAAATCAAATTTAACTTAGAAAATCTTGGCTTGTATTAGATTCCTTACTTTTCCAAGATTTACCCAAAAAAAAAAAAAAAATTAAAGTCAATAAAGTAAAATATTATTATTTTATAAATAATTAAATAACTATTATACTTTTAAGAAAATAGACCGATTATTTGACAGTTTATTTAAAACATAACATTAAAAAGGGAGCCACGCTCCTATTAGCTTAAGACGCCCTACCTTCTTTCTCTCTTCAAATAAAATTAAAAAAGAGTTCCTACACTACACAATGTTTATTTTTACAATTTTTGATACTAAAATTGTCCTTTGTTAATGTGAAGATTCTTGGTGCTAAAATAAAAATTCCTTCAACGTCTCTTTCACGTTCCCTCCCTCTCCCTTTATCTATATACCCAAATCTAATGGTGATTTAATTTTTTTTGTTTCTACTTTATTCTTCCGAATATATTTTTTGAGTTGGTTTTAAAAATATTAATTTGTTTATTTTTGCCGAACCAATCTATAAATATTATTTTAGCACTAGATTTTTTCCATTGAGGGTTGAGAATAATAGATACAATTCATGTTTAGATAAAAGAGGAGAATTTTTTTTTTCCTTCAAATATAAGTGGAAAAATTTAGGATTCGATATCATCACTTGAGAAAGTAATCGATTAGGATAATAAAATGTTTGTGATTAGAATAGAAAGTATTTGAGATGAAAACAAAGAGAAAAACTTGCCTCTCTGAAATTCCTTTTTAATTGTAAATTGTCATATAAACAGATGAAACTCTACAACAAACACCTAAATTTTAAGTTTTGATGTTAAATTTTAATATTTGAGAGAAAACGTTGATAAATTGAAATTCTAACAAAGGTAAAAAGGAAGTGGAAGCATGGTATTCCTTCCTTCAAAAATTTTTGGAATGTTTGTAGAACCGAGGGTGATCCTATCTGATGCTTCTCTCTTGTTTGGAATTAAAATAGACCAATAATTTTAGTTCAATCAGTTCTCGTCATGCAGAATTCATTCCCTTCATATTAGAATCTCAGAAAGAGAGGTTTCAGTGGTCCTTCCATGTCATAATTGCTTTGGTGCCACTGATACAAGAGATCACATGTTTTGGACTTGTCCATTTGCTAAGCAAGTGTGGTACTGGTTTTCTGATTTCTGTTTCTGGCTTAATCTGCTGGAGATCCCTCAGTTCTCTGATGCCTTGTCTTGGTTCATTGATCACACCTATGAAATCCAAGCTTATAAGATGCAGGTTCACTGCCATTCTTTGGAGAATATGGGCCCAAAGAAACAATAGATGCCATGATGGAAATGCATCGTCTCCACTTCAGATTGCTATGGACTCTTGCCATGAAGGTTTTTCTGTAGGGATGAAAAATCAAGAGAGATATAGAGTACTGCTATGTTATGGGAAATAACAGAGAGTATGAAATAAAAATATACGAAGGACTTAGCTGAGTTGTGTGAATACACTGCCCTTAAAGAGTAAATCCACCCCTCTGAGATGATATCTCGGTGTAGTAGGTTACGGCGTTCCACTCTCCAGTATACAACAGCAAAAGATCCACCGCAAACGTACACTGATAAGGCAAAACAATGATAGGCAAATAATATGAAGCCAGAAATAAAATCAGAGAAGAAAATAGTGAACTATATAACTCTCTGAATATATATATTGTACAAGGCCAAGATGGTTTTGAGTGTTAAAACCTTGAGACTTCTCGACCTATTTATAACCAGATAGTACAATGGTTATCTACACGTTACACGATATAATAGCACAATATCAGCAATGGCAGGATATTACGATGACACGTTAATGTGACGTTGCAGATATTAGGGTAAGTTAATATATGTAGTGACATAATAATAGGCTGACATGGATATAGGAACGTTAGAAAATATATACGTATTTTGAAATACATTAGTATACAACAATCCCCCACATATTTCAAAATACAAAAATAACCAAAAGAGAAACTAGAGGAGTAACCAAAGGACCATGAGAACCCAATACGTCGGAACTGGTGTCTTTTGGACTATGAGCCAGCCCTAAGGAAGTAAGCCATGATTTACAGAAAAATTGGTGAACTATGTTTCTATGAACCAAGATTTATTATTGTATACCAAACAACTAACCCCCCACATTGTTATCTTTATACTGAAGCTATTCATAACGGGTTGGTGCGAATAGGGCTTGCGCCCTACCTGGATTTCATAAGTGCTCTAGAGAGCCTGCCTAAGCTCTCATAGAAGGTGGCCCCACCTCCACACTCATATACGTGAATCTATCAAGTGTGTACTGTAACTACACATACCACCCATAAGGGATATGGAATTCATTAAGAATTTTTAATTCAACTTCTTACGTTACATTTTTGCACTATCTATACCATAGGGAGGGATTCTCAAAAATAAAGTTGATAGTGCACTCTGCCTGATCAACCAGTAACTTGTTTTTACCCATATGAACCTACTTCTTGGGATCTCCATTCGCATAGCTTGGGTTACCATCACTGTTAATCTTTGTCTCAGGCATAAGTCCCATCCCCCTCGATGTATCACTCACTAGTTTTCTGCCTAGTGGTTTTGTCAGAGGATCTGCCAAATTCATCTCTGACCTTACAAAATCCAGGGATATCACCCCAGTCTCAAGTAGCTGCCTCACAATTTTATGTCTTAGGCGTATATGCCTGTTTTTCCCATTATATATTTTATTCTTTACTCTAGCTATTGCAGCCTGGCAAGCACAATGCATAGACACAGATGAAGCCATTCTCATCCATACAGGGATATCTGCTAAGAGATTTATAAGCCACTCAGCCTCAGATTTAGCCTTTTCCAAGGCTATAAACTCAGATTCCATAGTAGACCGAGCTATGCATGTCTGTTTGGAAGATTTCCAAGACACTGCACCCCCACCAAGAATAAATACATATCCACTTGTAGATTTCATCTCATCTGAATTAGAGATCCAGTTAGCATCATTATACCCCTCTAGTACCGCGGGAAATCCACTATACATTAACCCATAGTCATGAGTACCTCTCAAAAATCTTAGTACTCGAATTAGAGCTGTCCAGTGATCCTTGTTAGGATTTTGAGTGTACCTACTCAATCTACAAACTACATATGAAATATCAGGTCTAGAACAATTCATTAAATACATCAAGCTACCAATAATTTGAGCATACTCGGTTTGTGATACACCTTGTCCTTTATTTTTCCTTAATTGGGAATTAGCATCATAAGGTGTGGAAACAGGTTTACAATCAAAGTGACCAAATTTTTATAATATCTTTTCAACAAAGTGCTCTTGAGAGAGCATGATACCATCACATGTTCTAGTTATTTTTATTCCTAAAATTACATCTGCTTCTTCCATATCTTTCATCTCAAAGTGAGAGGCCAAAAACATTTTAGTCTCATTGACTATCTTAATATTAGTTCCCATAATAAGCGTGTCATCCACATATAAACATATAATCACACGTGTTATTCACATATTTATAATATATACATTTATCTGCCTCATTAATCAAAAAATCATTTGATAATAACATGCTATCAAATTTTTCATGCCATTGTTTGGGAGCTTGTTTTAGACCATATAGTGACTTAACTAATTTACATACTTTATGCTCATTACTTAAAACTATATAACCTTTAGGTTGATCCATATAAATTTCTTCTTCTAACTCACCATTTAAAAATGCAGTTTTAACATCCATTTGGTGAATAATAAGGTTATTAATGGCAGTTAGAGCAATCAAAACTCTAATAGAAGAAATTCTAGTTGCAGGAGCAAAAGTGTCAAAAAAATCTATATCTTTTCTTTCTTTATAACATTTAGCAACCAATCGTGCCTTATATTTATCTAACGACCCATCAGATTTTAACTTCCTTTTAAAAATTCATTTACAACCAATGGTTTAGCACTAGGTGGTAAGTCAACTAATTCCCATGTATGGTTAGAAATTATTGACTCCAATTCAATATGAATTGCTTCTTTCCAGAAAGGTGCATCAGGTGAATTTACTGCCTCATTATAAGTTTGAGGGTCATTATCAACTAGGAATGTATAGAAATCATCTCCAAAATTTTTTTTTTTTTTCCTTCCTCTTTTACTTCTTCTGGGTTCTCTGTCAGAGTGCTTAATGATTTCTTTTCCAGTTACGTCATGAGGCACGTTGTCATGTTTTTCCATGTTATGTTTCATTGGAAAAACATTTTAAAAGAAATCAGCATTTTTGGTTTCAACTATTGTATTAACCTCCATTAGGTTACTATCACATTTAGTTACCAAAAATCTATAGGCTGCACTATTTTGAGCATAACCAATAAACACACTATCAAATGTCTTAGGTCCTAATTTTTTTTTTTTAAGTTCTGGTAGTAAAACCTTAGCAAGACACCCCACACTTTTAGGTATGACAAGTTAGGTGCAAAACCTTTCCATAACTTGTATGGTGTTTTACCAGTTTTTTTATACGGTATCCTATTTTGTATATGACAAGCTGAGAGAATGGATTTCCCCCATAAGTTAAAGGGTGCCCCATAACTAACTAACATAGCATTCATCATTTCTTTTAATATTCTATTTTTTCTCTCTGCTATTCTATTAGACTCTAGTGAATAAGGCGGAGTTACCTCATGAATTATGCTGTGTCGTTCACAATATTCACTAAAATGATTTGAATCATATTCACCCCCTCTATTAGTTCTAAGTTTCTTAATTTTTCTATTTAACTGGTTTTCAACCTCTACTTTATATTTTAAAAACATCTCTTTTACTTCATCTTTATGTCTAAGCAAATAAACAGTTGTGAATCTCGAAAAAATCGTCTATAAAGGTTAAACAATTCTTTTTACCGCCTCTAGTCATTGTTGTTTTAAGTCGCCTATGTCACTATGAATGAGGCTTAATAAATCAGATTCTCTTTCTACAAACTTACAGGTTTTTTTGGTTAACTTGGTTTCAACATAGACATCACATTTACTAGAGCGTGTGAAAGAACTACTAGAAATTAAACCAATATCTTTCATTTTCTTAATATATGAAAAATTCACATGACCTAATCTACTATGCCACATGTCAAGAGAATCAATTAAGTAAGCAGAATTAGAAGCATTTTCATTCATGATCTCAAGAACATTCAAAATAAATAGCCCCTGATTACAATACCCTTTCCCACCAAATACTCCATTTTTAGTTGGAACAATTTTGTCAGATTCAAATACAACCTTTACCCCAACCTTACCCAACAGAGAAACAGACACAAGGTTCCAATGGATATCTGAAACATGAAACACATCATTAAGTGATAGGATCTTTTCTAAAGTTAACTTAAGAAGAACTTTCCCTTTCTTTATGACAGGAGAAGGCTTGGAATCACCCATAAACACATGTTCTTCTTCTTTCCCTACTGGAGTGTAGGAGGTAAAAGCACTTCTATTTCCACATATGTGCTTGGTAGCCCCAGAGTCTACCACCCAATCCTTCGCATTAGCAACTCTGTTTACCTCAGAGATAACCGCAACAATAACTTCCGCCTCAGCCAGATTGACTTTGGCAAGTTGATCATTTCTCTTCCTATGCCTGCATTGGCCAGCATGGTGTCCAGGTTTCCCACAAACATAACAGCTCCCTATCCTCTTGAAAGTTGGGTTACTAGACTTGTGAGTTGGGTTATTAGACTTATACTTATTTTTGGAGTTATTCCTAGTACGATTTATTTTGACTATTTTGGTGGTTGATGGATTTAATTATGGTCTCAACCAAGTTGGCCTTGGAAACAATTTCCTTAGCTTTGTTTGCTTTGTCTCTTAAACGGTTGTTTTCTTCTATTTGGATGTGCACAATCACATCTTCTTGGCTTAACTGTTTTCTTTTATGTTTCATACTATTCTTATAGTCCTTCCAAGACCCGGGCAATTTTTTAATTAGGCATCCAGAAATAAATAACTCAGGTACGTCAATATTTTCATTTTTTAGGTCACTGACTAGTTTGTGGTAGTCATGGAATTAAGATAAAACATCTTTATCATCGGTCATTACAAAACTTAAGAAATTGACTATTGCATATTTTTGGGTTCCAGCATCTTCAACAACATATTTTTTATTTAGGTTTACCCAAATTTCACATGCTGTTTTATAAGAATAATAACTATCAAAAAGTTCATTAGACATGGTACTTAATAAAGTATGCCTGCAAATTTTATTTCCCTTTTCCCATTCATCTACATTTTTTTTTTTTTTTTAATCAGTACCCACAACAAGTTTGGGTTTGGTTAAAAATTCAGCAACATTAATTATGTCCAAAGCAGAATAAACTCTTTCTGCCCAACGTTTATAGAAATACCCATTGAAAGAGTCGATCTTAGTAGTGTCTAGGATAAGTTTGGTGGTGGTTAACACAATACTCATTTTTAATATTTACTCTTTAAATTGTAGGATATAAAGGGATGAAAAATCAAGAGAAATATAGAGTACTGCTATGTTATGGGAAATAACAGAGAGTATGAAATAAAAATATACGAAGGACTTAACTGAGGCATGTGAATACACTGCCCTTAAGAGTAAATCCACCCCTCTGAGATGATATTTTGGTGTAACAGGTTACGACATTCCACTTTGCAGGATACAACAACAAAAGATCCACCGCAAACGTACACTCGTAATGTAGTGGAAGTTGAATAGCTTTAATATGGTCCTTTGGTCAGTGGGATTGCAGAACATGAACAACACAGCGAACGTGCATTTAGCAAAACAATGATAGCCAAATAATATGAAGCCAGAAATAAAATCAGAGAAGAAAATAGTGAACTATATAACTCTCTAGATATAATAACCAGAAAGTACAATGATTATCTACACGTTACACGATATAATAGCACAACATCAACAATGGCGGGATATTACAATGACACGTTAATGTGACGTTGCAGATATTAGGGTAAGTTAATATATGTAGTGACATAATAATAGGTTGACGTGGATGTAGGAACATTAGAAAATATATACGTATTTTGAAATACATTAATATACAACATTATGTGCTCTAGGACTGTCCTTATCTAACTTAGTCACCTTATTTTGATCTTAGATTTTTCTTTTATCTATTCTGTGTTCTTGTTGTAGTTTGGGGCATGCCTAGATGTACTCTTCCTTAAGTTCTTGTTTCTTTTGACGATAATCTATCATATTGTTCATATTTATAAAAATTTCCACATTAAAGAAAAAAAAAAAAATGGTTGCAATTGTAAAAGAGATTGAGAAAGGGAATAAAAGTTGAGATAATAATAAGATTAGGAAGAATTGGAAGAATTAATGAGGGCTATTATGATATTGAAAATATAAAAATTAAAGATGGTGTAATATAATGACTCTTTTGTAATTTTATTTTGGGGAGAAAGAGAGTGAAATTACCCTTAAAAAAAATCAGAAAATGTGCAAATTTGTATTTGAACAATGTTTACACTATCTCACTGTTGATGTGAATCAATAATAAATCAATAATTAACAAATTCAATATGGTAGATAAATACAATATGGTAGATAAATACTTACTTACCAAATTAAAAATGATGATTTGATTACCATAATTTGGTAATTAACAAATTCAATATGTTAGATAAATACAATATGGTAGATAAATACTTACTTACCAAATTAAAAATGATGATTTGATTACCATAATATGGTAATTAATGATGAAATGTTACTAAGAAAGATTTAAGTATTGTTGACGTTGTAATTATAAAATTTAACTTTTAATATCGATATAAACAAAAGATTAGTGTTTTACTTGCTGAATTTACTCACCAAATATATATGTTTTTTAAAAAAATAATTTTTTATTTCCATTTTCTGTTAAAGATTTAAAAATATCCACCATTAATAACCACCAACTCTCCCAAAACCCTTCCAAATGCACTGTTGCGAAATTCCCAAAATTGACCTAAAATCCTCCACCAGGGAACTGCATATTTGCGCCCAGCCACAAAAAGCTACTCGTCCTTGGCCTTTTGAGAAGAGGGATCTTTTCCGGCAGCGTGTTTAGGGCTGCACCTTAACCGACTTCTGTCGCTCAGACCTATTATTCTTTTCATTATGTTTTCATAGAAAAGAAAGATCAACCAATATAGGATAGCGGCTCGGAACATAGGGTAACACCGGTGACAAAAGAATCTTCAGAGGGGATATTCGCAAGATTACAACATTACAAAGAGAGCCGAAAGCAAACAAGCTTATCTGAGTCAGACGATTCATATTCAATAACATAGCGTCCACTCTTTGGTCAGTGGCGACCATACCACCACCAACACCAGTTGGTCGGTCTCCAATCAATCCAACCAAAAATGGCGTCCGTAGTATCCGAAACAGTCCCAAAGTTCACCGCCGAAACCCTCCGTTACGCAGCATGGCAATCGGAACGATGCCACCTCATCCCCCTCCGTCTACGTAGAGCCATCAAGAAATACCTTCGAGGTCGGTCGGTCCCCTTCTCTCTCTCACTACATCTACATATGTGTGTATATATGTGTCTTCTCTCTCTTTATATATATATATATGTATATATATTTCATTGTGGTTTAAATTGTGAAGTACAGAGCAAGAGGAACCGCACATGAAGAGGAAGGTGTTGAGTCTGTCTCAATCGTTTAACCAAATCAAGGATATAAATCTCCAGCTCACCTCCTCTACTTCCAAGGAGCTCTTTGAAGATCCTCTAAAGTCAATGGAGTGTTCGAAGCGCTGGAAGATCACCACCTCTTATGGCGACACAGGTCTCAAGTACAGAGACGAGCAGACAACCGCTTACATTGCTTCTCGAATGCCTGCCGTATACTCTGCTTGTTATAGAGTTCTCAGCGAGGTTACACTATACATACACATATAAATACACACACATATGTATTGCTTTGATTAGGGTTTGAAATGTGATGGCTGTGTTTTCAGTTTTTGAAGTTTTCCTTTTAGGTTCGTAGAAGGCTACCTGGTTTTGCTCCAACTAGGGTGTTGGATTTTGGTGCTGGCACTGGTTCCGCAATGTGGTGAGAATCTAATTCAATTGGTTAATTGAATGTTGAGATGCTTATTAGATTATTATTTTGAGTAATTTGTTGATTGTGGTCAATTATATTTGCATTTGAATGGAACATATAGGGCACTGCGAGAAGTCTGGCCCCATGCGATGGAGAGAATAAGGTTGGTAGAGCCATCCCAGTCAATGCAACGTGCAGGGCAGAGACTTATAAAAGGTGATTTTTTATTTTTATTTTTATTCATAGCCAACACGTTTGAGACATAGAGAGGTTGGTATTTCAAGATTCAGTTGTTAGTCTTGGAAACTAAGTTGTCATTGATCAACTAGGTAACCTTTTTGCTCATTCTAGCAGTGGCATTGATAAATTATATTTACCAATTGTGTCCTTGTTAAAGGCCATTACTGCTGTTGGCCTTGGCCACAAGTTCCACTAGGAGGGGACTTCCTATAAACCTAACCATTTCCAATATTTTGTACAAAGTAGCTGCTCTCAGAGTAGAATGTGTGAACTCGCAGTTGCTTGCCATTTCGGGTTCTTACCATTGCACCAAGAAATGCCCCTTGATTGTGTTCTTGTTATAAATAAATCACTGTTAGATCAATTTGATGGTTTTTGCCCTTCTTGTGCTTGTGAATCATTTTGTGATCAATTTGATGGTTTTTGCCCTTCTTGTGCTTGTGAATCATTTTGTGAAGTACAATATACATAAATGTGAAAAATATGAAAAATTCTTTGTATGTAAGTATCTAAAGTCGTTACGCTGGTTAGATGTTGAACTTAACCACTTAATTCCCATGCAATTTAGATTGCTACAATGAATTTATAAGTGGATGTTGACGACGTGCTACTCAGCTCAATTGAATGGGTATTAATTCCATGTGGTTTAGGTTGGCAACACAAATTCATCTCAACATTCTACTTTATCGAGGACACCATATATTTAGTTTAATGATGGGCTGCCATGATATTCAACACAGCCTAGAGTGTTGCTCTATATGGCCGTTGTTGTTTACTTGGAAGAATTTCAACTTAATATAGTTACTTCTTTTTGGTCAGTTAGTATTGCAGTTTCAAATCAGTGTATTTTTAACTCACTACCCAATTTCTTGTCTATAATCAATAAGTATGTGAAAGAAAAAAAATTATATTGAAAAAAAGAAAAGAAAGAATACATCCTTCATTATATTGAAAAGAATATACACGGGGATTTAGTTGGGATAATGGTACTAGTAGGTACGAACAAGAGTCACAATACAAAATTCTTTCATTTAAAGGTCCCCATGCGACACTAACCTGACTGATCTCGTCATTAATTTTCTTACTTTAGGTCAAACATTTCAATATTGGTCTATGTTTTAAATCGGTAATGTAACAGAAGAAAAATAATTATCATTTTTTTTTATTACGAATATTAAAACAATATATGTAAATAATAAATAACTAAAGCATGTTTCTGGACCTAGTAGAATTAGTAGGCAGATACTGAACATATCATGTAAACGTGCCGCTTGATCCTTCACATTGTGTATGAAATGTTCATGCTTTGTTCTCTTTGCTTTTCCATAATTAATGGGGGAGAGAGGTCTAATGTTCAAGTAAAAGTCTAACATGAATCTGATGTATTTTTAGGTCTAAAGAATTTGCCACTTATACAGAGCTATGGTAGCATTCAAGCACTAACTAAGAATATCAATAAATCTGAAAGAGAGCATGATCTTGTCATTGCTGTAAGTTCTATTCTTCTTACTCTTTACGCTCTCTTTTGCCTGCAAGTTTTTCTGTTTTTAGCATAACTCCAGATGGTTACATGTTTTTTACCTGTGAAGCATGGATAGGGATACGGATACAGGGTATAAATAAAACATGACACGAACACAACTTCTTGAAACCAGGATAAGGGTATGGCAAGGACACGCCAATTATATATGTATATATTATTTTTATGCAGATCTTTACTTATAAAAAAAGGGTAAATTATCCAGACCTCTCCGAGGTTTGGATTTATTACCCACAACTGAAACTATTTGAAAAAATGTGGTCGACCTCCCTTGAGGTTTGGCACAATTACTCCGACCTCCCCCAACATTAGTTGTTGTTAAGTTCGTCAGTCAGATATTTTTTAAACGTCTAAATTATTCTTAAGTGAAGTAAAAAGACTTTAATAATCCTATTTATATATTAAATGACTATTTAAACCATTTATATAGACAAAGGTACCCTTACTTATATTTGTATAAGCTAGAGGTGTATGTAGTTTGGCCTTGTATATCAATTGACATGGTCTGCCAATTAGGCGTCCGAATGTTTTATATCACCCAAGAATTGGCATCAATTCAAAGTATAATGTGGGTCATCTACAAAATCATCAAAAATTTATATCAATACTTGATTCTACATGTTAGCTAGAAATCTCATTAAGGGGGTAATGGTTTGGGCTTGTTTTTGGGATGGTGGGTAGTCGTCTGATTAGAGTTTTAGGTCATGGGAGGTGCAGAAACAGGGCGAGGCCGAAGCTTCCATTTCAGTGAACAATTTGATTTCAATTGGAAATTTAAAAGGAAGGAGAAAACATGGCTGAGGAGGTTTGACTGCTAAGTATTGGATTCAGAAGTAATTTGCTAGTCCCTGCTCATGTGGTTGTTACTTCTGTTCTGCGTTCAAAAGGTTTCATTGATATTCAAAACCTTCATTGAGTTGAAGTGCTGGAGTCTCTCTCTCTGTCTAATCCTGCAGATTCTTCAGTACACTCTCTAATCTCTCAATCAATGGCGGTGTAGGGTTTCGAAATGTTGAGGTCTAAATTGGTCAGCCTCTCCAATCCAAATCAGGGCTTCTCTGGAAGCTTACGTGTGTACCTGATTGTCTACCCTAATTAATCGTTTGGTGATTACAGTAGAATTTTTTTTTTTTTTTTTCTATTCTAATCGATCAT
This sequence comes from Cornus florida, assembly GCF_030987335.1. Lineage (NCBI taxonomy): Eukaryota > Viridiplantae > Streptophyta > Magnoliopsida > Cornales > Cornaceae > Cornus > Cornus florida. Next base: position 104,196,705 of record NW_026775575.1, on the reverse strand, counting down.
TTTGTACATCTTAAACCTTCTCTTCATTTGGCTTTAATTTGGGTTTTTATGTACCAAAATTAAAGACCCCACGTTGAAAGACTTCATTGATATTCTAGACCTTCTTTGCTCAGGTTGTGTTCTTCCTAACACTACAAATTACAAGGAATAAGATATTTGGGACGAGAAAGAGCAAACAGATCGTTTCATAAGAGAGAGGGAAACAAAAACCCACTTACTCTTTAGGGTTAGAAGGGTAGCAAGGTAATTTCACTTTTCATTGATGACATCATCCAAGACATAAGCACATTGGAAGATTTTTAGTGAGGACAAAACAGTACTTTCACAGCTGATATTTAATGAATTAACGGAATTAACTCTGACAGGGGGTGTTAGAGTGGTTTTCCAAATAGTTTCATCTGTGGGTAGAATAGCCAAATCTCTTGGGAAGTTTGGGTAATTTACCCAAAAAAATATTATTTTTATGCTGATAGATATATATATATATATATATATATATATATATATATATATAATATGTATGTGTAAAACGATTATTAGGCCAGTTATATTATATAGAACAGTGTGTTGGTCGTTGAAAAAGACACAAGAACAACACATTCACGTAGCAAAAATGAGGATGTTACGTTGGATGCTAGGACTTACTAGGAGAGAGAGCATTAATAATGACTCTGTGAGGGAAGAGGGAACACTAGGTATAGTGCTTATAAATGATAGAATTAGAGAAAGTAGACTTAGGTGGTATCCAATGTAGTCCTGATGACACACTGGTTAAAAGAGGAAGAATTGCTTGCCTAGAAGGTAAGTGACAAAGAGGCCGAACAAAACTCACATGGAATGAAGTAATAAAAAATGACCAAAAAATTAAATCTAGGAGAAGATATAGTATATGATATGAAAGAATGGAAAAAGAAAATTCATGTGGCCGACCCATCCATATGGGATAAAGGGTAAGGATGATGATGTATAATTTTTAATAATAATTGTTCTTCATGTTATGTTTTTTATTACTAACATATTTTATAAATAAAAAATTTAAAAAAAGCAATTTAAGAGTTATGGCACATGGAATAAACTTTGGACTAAATTAGATATGGTGTTTTTCATTGTATCTATATTCTTAGTATTTGAAGAAAGTCTGATTATTTGGAACCCTTATTATATTTTTCTTAACCATTATATTATAATATTATACTTAGAAAAGTTACATTCTAATGTTCAAAACCTACCAAATATGTCTAGGAGTTTCTGAGAGGTATTGGATACATTCTTGAAATAAAAAATAAAAGAAATTGTAAAATAGGAATACATTTAGGAAGTATCACACCCCAGTATCCGTGGTGTATCGGTATCCAATCTGGACATGTTACATGTAAGGGTCCCTTTAAAGTATCCTTTTTTTTTTTTTTTTTGGATAAATTAAAGTATATTTGCTTCATAGGTGCTTATTTGTACTTTTATCTTCCCAACTGCTCTTGATAAGCATTTCATGTGGCTTGTATGATGCTAAATAATGTTTAATGTTTGTTAATATTGGGTGAAGTCCTATGTGCTTGGAGAAATACCGTCATTGAAGGACAGAATTACTGTAGTGAGACAGCTTTGGGATCTTACACAAGATGTTCTGGTAAATTTCAAGGCCCATAGCTAAGTTTTATGTTTATCTTCATTCATATGTGGCATACTTGATTTTATGTTATTAATTCATGTTAATTATAGAAAGATATCTAAATGTTTATACTTGTTAACTTGATACATAGCTTTAGTTTTCTTATCAATATGTACCTATAATATATAGGGTTAATTCCACCTACATCCTCTGACCTTTGACCATATCCCAGTTACACCCCCTCTACGTTTCAATATTCCACCTACACCCCCTGACCTTTTGATTTAGGTAGCAAGTTACCCCCTGCCGTTAAGCAACCAACTGTTAGTGCTGATGTCAGCCCAAAAAAATGGGGAAAAAATCATTTTTGCCCTTCCAATATCTTTAACCTAATTAACCAATGCATAATTATAGAACTATCCTTAACTTATTAACTCAAAAGTACACCAATGGCCTTCTATATTCACTTTCTCTACCAACCAACATCACCATCACTGCCCCAATACCCACCACCATTTTGCATCACCATCACCACCATCGTGCCCACACACACTCTCTGTATCACAAAAGAACTCATCTTCGCCCACACACTCTCTCCAAACCCACTCCTAACAACTCAACAATGAACCAAAAAAGAGAGAGAGAGAGAGAGGGTCTCCAGTTCAGACGAACCCAACTGAGAAGCTCCAATCACGGTGGAGCTTGGGATACGCCGGCGGCACAATTAGCGAGGATGCTAGGATGATTAGCGAGCAAAGAACCACGAAGTGCGGCCACTGGTCCGGAGGTGGATGATGTTCGGTGTTGAAGCAGCAGTGAAGGACTGAAACAACGGCGAGAGATGTGGGCTGATTGCAACGGCGAGCAACTCTGCAATGGCAATTGGGTTGTGTGTTTGGTATTCCAATTTGAACGGCGACTAGTCCGGAGGTGGATGATGTTCGGTGGTGGAGCAGCGGTAAAGGACTGAAACAATGGGGATGGGATGAGATGTGGGCCGATTGCAACGATGAGCAACTCTGCAACGACAATTGGGTTGAGTGAATGGCGATTGGGTTGTGCGTTTGGTATTCCGGGTTGAGTGAATGACGATTGGGTTGTGCGTTTGGCCCGGTGATTGGGTTGTGCGTTTGGTATTCCGATTTGATACGCAAACTTGTCGGATTCTACTAGTCCTCAGCAATTATGCAGATTGGTATTCCGATTTGACCCTGGTCGATGACTACTCATCAATTCTGCAGATCCCATGGTGGAGTATGATGATTGGGCGAGGAGTGGTTAATGGTGACGGAGTTGGATCTTCGTTCGAAGCTCGAAGGCAGTGATGATCTGGTCAGTTTGGGCTTGGAGGTGATTAGGGATTTTGACGCTGATTTTTTTTGGTGTTGTCAATGTTGACCACCGCGGACGTGCAACCGATGATCTCGACTAGGTGGATGGCGACAACGGTGATGGGTGATGGCTGTCGAGGCTGTAATCCGATCGTGCTGATGGCAGCACGCGGAGGAGGGACGCGAGGGAAGAATGGTGCCTGTGTAAAGCTGTGTTTTTTTTTTTTTTTTTATGCATGGTTCATGGCACAGGTGCTTTATGGATCTACATAAGTTGGAGTAAACTATATTTTTTTGATAAATAAGTTGGAGTAAACTATATTTTTTTGATAAATAAGTTGGGGTAAACTATATTACTAATTAGATTTTGTAATTGTGCAATTTCATTTCCTGCGCTTAGACAAAGTGATGATTTTTTGCAGTGAAACGAAAGGGATTGCTAAAAACGATGCTATTCTTGAATATCTAACATGATTTTTTGCTTTATAAACTTGATTTTTTGAATTCCTCCCATTCTTCTACAAGGATTTGTTCTGGGAAAAAACAAAAGATTCCTTGAGAAAATTTCATGTTTCTTTGGATGGTATAATGTGAAATTAGATTGAATAAAGGCTCTTCTTGAGCTTCTCAAAGGTGTGATAAAAGTTGGAAAAAGAAGTATCCAGAATATGTCAGTTATCTCTGCGTCTTATGTATTGTCCAATATGGATGATATATTTTGAGAAATTTAAAGATGGCTTGAAAAATCAGCCTAGCTCATGTGTATTAACTAAGAGGCTGCTACATTTTACCACAACATATTTTTAAATCACTAATTGCTGAAACCTATATTTACGAGTTTAGTATGGTAACTGATTCCATGTCCCATGTATTGGGACAAATTACCAGGTCAAACGACTCCAACATATACATAGTTTAGAGAAGGGCTGGGGGGAGGAAAAGCCTACTGTATAGTAGATTACTTAAACCCTTTGGATTTCATATATGATTGTGTTTTGCCTTCATTATCTGGTCTTTAAAATCAATGATGAAAGTTTTTTCAAAATAAAATTGGATATGAAATTTTTTGCTTATATTTGACATGAGAATTGGTTGTACATTACAATACATGCTGATTTAAAATTGAATTTCTTTTTTTTTTCTTTGGCCTTCTTTCACTTCTTTTATTTACTTTCTAAAAGTTTCAAACATTGTCAGGTTTTGGTTGAACCTGGAACACCACATGGATCTAAGATCATATCTCAAATGCGATCTCATATCTTATGGATGGAAAAAAGGGTAAGGTAACTTACTGGTAAATTATTTAAGTTGGACGCTTGATCAATAATTTTGCAATTCTCTGTTTCTCCCCCCCTCTCTTAATTTTATTTTATAATATTGTGTTTTTTCTCCACCTGATTTGCTTTTATATTCATTACTTCTTAGAAACTCCGCAAATTAGAACGTGCATCTGAGAAACGCCGCAAATTAGTAGATGCATCTGATGCTGCTCCCAAGGACATGATTGATCTCAAAAATGGTGTTCATATAGTAGCTCCTGTGAGTTTTATAGTTTCTCTTTCATAAATATAATGCTCTTTTTATCCTTTTAGATTCTGGTGCTATTCTACCCGCCTTTTTGTTGAATCAATATTCCTGTTGCAGTGTCCTCATGATGGACCTTGCCCTTTGGATAATACTGGAAAATATTGCCATTTTGTTCAGCGCTTGGAGAGGACAACATCACAACGGGCATACAAGGTTCCATTTTAATTCATTTGCATCTATCATAGTATGTATCTGCATGTCATATCTGTTTAGTCTCAATATCTTAGTGCATGAGAGTTGAATTGTCCAGGTGTGCACTTCATTCTTTACCATACCCAACAGTGGTAAGAAATACTCAGATAGTGTCATAAGGAACTTTTAACTGCCATTTCATTCATCTCTTTGTTGGCACACTCACCAACAGAGTGGTCCTATATGTAATGTCATTCCGAGATGGATATAGATCGCCTATGTTAGTTACATGGTCTTAAAGACATATGTTGGGCGTGCATATTTATTTAAGTATCAGCCTTATCAACTCTCAAGCAAGACACGATAGCACTGCTGAATATTCATGTTACTTGAGATTTTTCTTTTTAAGAACAAAATAATGTTTTTACGGAACATAATGTTCACAGATACCTTCTAAAGAAAAAATTGTTCAACATAGACATTTTCTACCCGTTTCGAAGCAAATGATGTAATAAAATTGAATTATTGGACGTGTTTAGATGTATGTCTATCTAAAGATGTCGGACACACAATCCATATCCATGTCCAACTATCTTGTGTCCATCAAGGGTATTTTGTATACTTTTAAAGATTCCATGTAACATAGTTGTGCACTTGTGCACATGTCAGATTGTCCATGTAACATAGGTATTATATTTGTCTATTGGTTGGAAGATAGTGTTCCCATATGACTGTCGGCTGCGTCACTAGTGTGATAGCTTGTGCAATTATTTAGGAGCTTAACCTACATTTATAATAGTAATTATTACTCTTCTATTTTCTAATTTCACTTTTTGTTAATATTTCTATTTGCATTGTGTTGCTACCTTTTATGTTTAGTTATAGGTATCAAAGACCTTTCTTCTAAGCCTCCTAGACTCCTAGTGTTATTGCTGATAATTTTCTTTTTCTATTTTACCGTTTATATTTATCCTCCCTCTGAATAAACGTCCTGTTTCGTTTTTGGCATGTCCCGAAATAAGTGTCCCTTTTAAAATTTCAAAGGGTGGTATGCATCAAATGCATGTCATCTTAAAAATCAGAAATATTCAACATGAACATTTAAGTTGGGATGGAGTTCGTAATTTTTTAAAACCTTTCTCGCTATTCAGGACAAGAAAATGTCATTGTTTTTACCTCTTTTCTTACCCATGATTGTTTTGTAGCGGTCCAAGGGTGAGCCTCTACGTGGCTTTGAAGATGAGAAATTTTGCTTTGTTGCTTTCAGACGAGGACAAAGACCAAGGCAAGTAATCTGTTCAAACATGTAATTATGTTGTTTAAACAAAAACTACCCATTAATATAAACTATAGAAGGTTCTGATTTTAACAATCATAGAAGCATGCATTTAAACCTACTTGCATGATTTTCCTGCATAAATGAATTGTCGCCAGTTAATTTGGTGGGTAAATGTTTTATCCATGCCTCCTTAAACTTAGCGATAACCTACTTACAAGTCGTGCAAAATTATGCTTTCTATTATATTCTCACTGGGGCTATTGTTCGGCAACTTATTGCTGACAAATAATGTTGAGAATCTTGATCCTGGGCACGGGCCCACCGGGGGGTGGGGGTGTGTATGAAGTGGTTGGGTGTTTTGGGAAGGGGGTTGTAAGTGCACAGTACACAGACCACTCATTAGGGAAAAGGTTGTATGGAACATTTTTCTTTGTGTGGTGAAGGTATGTTAATGGAGACTCCAAGGAGGAGATTGCTGGAATGGAGGGAAAGTAAATGAGCTTTCTATGATAAATAATGCTCAACCATTCAACCGAGGGAAAGGTTATATGGTTTTATATTTTTTTTTTCTAACAAATATTTGAAATTGAATAAAACCCAAAACCCCATGGGTTTTCCTTAAATTGATTATAGTAATTGAGTAAGAGGCCTGAACCCCAGGTCATAAATAAGTGTGCTTATGCATGCTAGCTTACTCTTGAATTTGGGCAGTTTTCATTTATTTTTTAATTTTTATCCTCAGTAGGTAAATTGCACGAACACACACACACATTGTTGTTCTTCCTTTGAAGACAAAATCTTCAATCATCCATTTGGGAGGAAGAGGGCACTTGGGCTCTGCGTTTGACAGTTTTCATGTTGTAAATACAGAATATGTATATATATATATATTTTAAAAAGATCTTTTGAGTTTTATGCAAGGAGGGAACAAATACATCGCCAATACTATATCTCATTTCATACTTCAATCTTTTGCGTGCTTTAGCAAGCATATACAGTGGAATATGAATGAATGCTTAACTTTATGTAATATATAAAATGTACTGAATTATCAGAAGAAAAAGACAATTCTCAATTATTCTTTAAGCAGGTTTATACTTTTGTTTTAACTAGTTTTTTGGGGCCCTGATAAGGTAGTTGATCACGTTGAATTCGAAAGTCTTGTTGAATGTTTTAATTACTTGCCATGTGAAGATAACCTAGGAATGTGTTGGATGAGATGTATCTGAGTCTAGTGATGCCACTCTTAAGAAACTAATTTTTGACTATCTTAATTCTTAATCAATTTGCTTGGATTTTTTATTTTATTTTGGAGAGTATTTATGTTACTTTTTAATGTGTATTCTAAGTTTTGTTTTGTAAAATCTGTGTTGAAAATTAGGAGTTTTTCTTAATCTTCTTGGTCATTGAGTTGAAGGTTCTGGATATTATGTGATAATTTCATTTTGTTTATTCTGAGCAGAGAACCTTGGCCACTCGATGGCATGGAGTTTGAAACATTGAAGGAGCAGCATGCTAAAAGAAATCCAGAAGATTTGGAAATTGACTACGGTACGTACCTTGTGCATGTCAATACTTAAATTCCTCTTAAGTAGTATTGTGTGCGACTGCTAGCATGCATGTACTAGCAAGCTTGCTAATTGATGAAAACTCCATATATCATTTTATTTTGTAAACTTTGGATTTCTGAGAATTTTTTTCATTAATGATCTTTGACAGAGGACCAATTTCAGTCAGAAGATGACGAAGATGATGGTTCATATGAAGAGGCTCTAGTTCCCTACCAGTCTGATATTGCAGAAACAGATGCCGTCACTGAGATTGATGACGAGGAAGAAGAAGAAACTGCTAGTGCAGATCTTGGAAGTGGTTGGGGTAGGATTATTTACACTCCTATTCGGAGGGGTAAGCGGATAGAGTTGGATGTGTGCCGAGCAACAAATCGTGAAGGCTCAGAAGGCTCCTTTGACCGTATTGTTGTGACGAAGAGTAAGAACCCTACAATGCATCATCAGGCCCGAAGATCCCAATGGGGTGACTTGTGGCCCTTCTGAATCAAGAAACATTCTTATATGTGAATAATGTTGTTGAATTATAGTATGATAGGATGGATTAAACAAAAACCGTGGAATACGAATATGTATCGTGATTCTGAATGTAATTTTTGAGACGATAGGGATGGCTGAGCTATAATCACTTTAAAATAAAGTATTGTCAACGTGTGTTAAAAATGTCCCATCATGACGGAGATTTTGATTAAAAATTTGTGTCCTAACATATTTCTTACAGCAAATGTTTTATGAATAAACAACAGCATGGTGCCATGTCGCTGCACAATATTACAGTAGGAAAAACAATTGGAAAACAAGCTCAACTATGTGGACTTGTTCTGATAAACTCTCACAGCATTCGTCAGTCAGCTATGCCACAAACCAAAGGCGGACCAGACTTTGGAGACGCTCCTCGTTGTTGTTGTTGTTGTTTTTTTTTTTTTTTTTTTTTTTTCACCCACACCCAGGTTCGAACCCTTTTTTCCTTTTTTAGGATGACGAGGTTATTATAGCGTTGTGTAATAGAGGCTCTTTGGCGACACTCACGAAAAGCAGCCTGGGTCTCGGCAACAATCTTAGGTCTCTCCTGAGATTTACCATGAGCAATTACATATATGTGTGGACAAACTACTTTAAAATCTCAGTTATTTTGCTTTCAAGGTACAATTCTTGTTGCACATTATGATAAGATCGAAGAGACACTAGTTGGTTTTGGGTGATAGAGATAGAGAGAGACCAACGGTGGTCGCAATGGGAGATGTTGCTTTCTTTCTTGACAATTATTTGCTACACAAAAATCAATTTCACGTGACATGCGACCCCTTGCTGACGTATAAGGATCTTGATGGGTCCAAATCAAACCCCACCAGAACCACTCGCTACATGATTCATAGCCCTGCCATCACTTTCACTTCTCTGTCTCAACCTTGGAGGAGTCGTCTGGACCCCCCCTTCTACACAACACCACCTGAAACCTTACATGTGCTCCAGTTTTGTGCTTGTTGAACAACTGACGTTAGCATACTAAAAAAACAAGAGCAGTAGCAGTGCTAAGAATTGCGAAATTCGCCACTGTCCAACCACATTCGTAAGATGAGTGGATCCCTTGGTAGGATTGACATGAATAGTCGATCAAGTGTTAGAAGCTAAGTCACATAATTTGTCTAAAAGGATGCTGCTTCTCCTATTTGTTCTCGCTCCCGTTATGTGTGGCTTAGGTAGTTTTATTGGCACCTATGCATGCATAATAATAATAGATAGTGGTAAAATACAATACAGCAGATAACATCAGCTGAGACTAGCATCATTTCCGGGCACATAAGGTGTTGCATTATCAGACATTTCAATTGTACAAATTATTTTGGAATACACTCTGGACAGTCCAAAAGTAAATGGACCTCTATAATTTTCAAATTAAGTAACTCCAAAATAAAAAATAATAATCAAAGAATTACTATTATAATTAACCTGAATAATATCCAATACAAAATGAATTCCAGACACTCTTTTGACGTCCGGCCGGTTGCAGATGAACCAAAAATATGATGCCACTTCAGCTGGTAGTATGGCATATAAGCTAATTGATTATAGTACACCTTGTCGATAAAGGGCCTAAAACTATACAACCCCCTTTTCTCCCTGTCATCTACATTGCGCTGAGATTATCTATGAAACAACAGTCACTACAATAGTGGGTTGCTGCTCACTTCAAAATGCCCAACAAAAAAATAAAAAAAACAGCTGAAATCCTGAACCCTGGGATTTCAATGACGAATGGGTAACCCATAATTGTAATACGTTCTAATCCGTCCATCCCAGCTTGCTGCTACAATCACTTGACCCCACATATGAGGAGAACCAGATGTGTTCTGGAAAGCACTCTTCAAAAGTTTGTATTCAGATTTACACATTATGGGTGAAACTGGTACTGGACTTGACTCTGTTAGTTTTTCCTCTGGCCAAGTTGCAGATCCCTTTAGTAAAGACTCCGAGAAAAACCCCCGGCTCAAGTGAAAACAATCAGGGGAAGATATAGGCATTCTGTGGGTCGAGTCCTCACCACACTTCCCTTTTCTCAAGATACTTCCTAGCAGATCATCCCCCACAGAGGTTGGGGTTGTAGGTAATTCTGATATGGTTTCCATGCCACCCCAGGGTAAAGCAATCGAAATGTTGCTTGACAAGAAACTCTCATAAGACGAAATGGTCTTTGATCTGGAAGAAGTCCTCTCCTGGCTGATATAGTTCCAAATATAGACATTTGAATCCTCACTTGCACAGATGATGTGTTTACCATCTGAAGTAAATGATGCAGGTACTTGGCTTCCAGAATTTCGAATGCCTATAAATGGGGGAGAGATAAGTTTCTCACTTAACACAATGGCACTTGAATCCCAAAATAAATTTTAAAAATAAACATCTCCTAACATATTAGACGGTCACATGAGGATAGATTGGAGAGCCAACAAAAGGAAGGGAAGCAGACAATCAATTCTTTATTTATATCGAATCAAAGACAAAACAATAAATACCCACCCTTGAATTTGAAGATGACGTTGACCCCACAAAGTATTCGAACTTGAGAATCAGCAGAAGTGACCATTACTTTGCTTGGGTCACTTGGGGAAAACTGTAGAGCAGAAAGATAACATGACTGTAAGTCTATAAAATTCAGTTAAGAAATAAAGTAGGAAAAGTGAAGTCAAATACTTCTTTTCCCCAGAAAAATGAAAGAAAAAAAAAGGACAACGGACAATTACCTGAAAGCCAGTTATGCTCTTGCCTGATAACTTCTTTTTCCCTTGTAAATAAATTTGAGCATCCAGTTGCAGACGTTTATCTGACCCATGCAAAACATTTCAGTAAATGTTAACCGCCTCATCTCAAACTATATTTAGTTAACCAATAAAAAATAAACAGATTAAAGTGAATTACATTTCTGGTATCATTCCAATTACAGTAAAAAGACTTCATCACCAAAAACTAATACAAAAGGTTCATATGCACATAGGCAAGAAAGATATGAGGCCCCATATAGAGGTTAGTAACAGAAAGCAGAGAGATCTTCTCCTTGCAGCACTGAAAATTTTCTCAATCAGAAACAATTTGGCCCCCCAATCTCCCAACTCTCGGCCAAAATTGTTTGAAACGAAATATATCTCTTCCAATTTACTGTGGTGTGCAAATGAAAGTGAAAATCATTAATGAAAGTCTGGTATGTTTCCATTACTTTATTTTTGGGCTATTGGATAAATCTCAGACCACCACTGATACAACACCATAATAAACCTATTTGGAGTAATATCAAATCTAAAGTTTGCACACTAACTGACCCAAGTCTCCAGTGGAAACACTAAAACTACTAAGCTACTTTGACAAGTGTCAATAAATTAAGATAGATACTGGAATATGTTTAATAATATTGGAATCAATATCAGATTCAACATTTACTACTTATCCAGTCCAAATGCGAGGTTATCTGGCCCTGACATGATGACACTTGCCACAATCTTATTAAGAATTAGCATCATATATCCAGGTTGTATTTATACATGTGCGAAACTTATGAATAAGTGGATAAAGGAAGAAAAAAATAAAATCATGATATCAAGTTATTCCAGACACAGCAACAATGAGCAAAATGCGGTATCTGCATTCCCAAACTTCTGAAGTCTTAAAAGTTGACATTCTGTAAAAGATAAAATGTATTATGAAGAAAAAAATTGGCTGTGGCACAAATGTATGCATACCTATGATATCATAAAAACGGCAGAGTCCATCCATGGAGCCTACTATTCCTCCCTGTACCAATCAGGCAAATATCTTCTCAATAAAAAACCAAATAAAAAATTTGAGCTAAATTTCTCTGCAAGAAGCTAAAAGCAAGAAATCTGCCAAACCTTCCCATTAGGGAAATAACACACAGCAGTCACTATTTCTCTTATATCAGTCCAATCAACAACTTGACAACGACGCACTTCCCAGATGCGTACTTTTCCATCTATTGAACCGCTGATGAAATAATTATCATCCAAGGGATTGAATTCTACGCAGGTTACTGCATCAAAAATTTACAAGGTAAACAGAAATGCATCAAGATCTTTATAGAGTTGGCAGAAGAGATTGATTGTGATATATAAACTAAACAACATTATCAAACAAGTCATCAAATACATCCAAAAGGAACAACACAAGCAGCCAGAAACTCACCATAGTTATTATGAGAAAAAACTCTGAGGCATTGGTCACGTCCTACTTGCCACAAGCGAACCGTTTTATCAACAGAGGAAGACAGCAGAAACTGCAGAGGGTATAAAGCTATCAAAAACAATATTAACAAAGCAACATCCAGGAAACTCGCATCATTCTTACTAGTAGTAGTAGTAAAATACAATAACAATTTAGACATATACAATTATTTAATGCCTTCAAAATTCAGGGATATGACAGCAGTTTATCAATAAAGAATGACCGAAGAAAAAAAGAAAAAGAAACGCAAATTTTCAATAATACTAACCCCTTTCTTGGACCAAGAGAGAGCCAAGACCTTGCCACTGTGTCCATGGAACTCATGTAGAGGTTTCTCCAACAACTGGAAGACCTTTGGCGGGAAAATAACACAAGCTGATTCAGATGATTTTCTCAACTTTTTCATCTTTCCAATTTTTTCTTTATCCACATCAAGAGGAGGTAGTTTGGACAGATGATTCACTGAGAAGTATGAACTTGAAGGATCAGTATCTTGAATGTCAAATTTGTTTGGTCCCTCATCCTCGATCACATTCCATATACGCACGACACCATCTTCACCCGCACTTGCCAAGTACTTGCCATCAGGACTGAACTTCATTGTCAAGATTGAGCCCTCATGTGCTCGAAATTCTTGCGCTGCGTAAAGAGAGGACAATTCCTTTGACCTCTTCCTATGTGAATGAACCCGAACTCTTTGAATCTTAGCTCCCACCTCCCTATTGTAACCACTCGGCTTCAAACTAGCTTTCCCTTGCCTGTCCATAATATGTGCTAGAACACCTAATTTCCTAAGCCAACCCCTCTTCACTTTCTTCTTTGAATCTGCCACATTAGCAGCCCCAACTTCTTTCTGCAAAATGTGAGGTGCAAAAGAAGATGAGCCAAGGGTTCTCTGACATTCTCCAACAGTAACCGATCGGTTTGAGCCTGATTCCTGTAATCTGCTAAGAGTTCCATCACGGCTGACTTCATTCGTGGAAAACTCTATCCCATCATCCAAATTGGTAATTCTAGACACAAAATTCTGTTCAGAAGCATCATCTTCTACCAATTCTGTAGCTTCTTTTGGCTGGTAAGATGCAGAAGACAAACTACAAATGAATTGTTCTTCCAAAACTGCATTTCTTAACACCGCACCACTATTTTCAGTAATTCTGTCCATCCCCACTTTGATTTCATCCCACGGCATATCTCTTGAATCCTCTCTTTCAATTGGGTTCCAATCAGAACTTAAACCCATCCATTTCAGGAACCTATCACGACGCTCATGAACACTTTCTGGGTTCTTAGTCCAAAAATCATACCCTAGTTCATCTGAAGCACAATTGATAAGCCCGGAATTAGAACAACCCTCAAAGCAATCTGAGCCAAGATCAGAAACGGAAGTGATCTCACTCCGTGCATCGAAGAATTGACCTTCTTCCGCTTCACGGTAAGTAGTCATCATTCCTAAAGTTCAACCCATAAAAACCTGCCTCCATTAAGAACAAAATATATAAATAAATAAGTTTTTAATCACCAAACAAATTTCTAATCTCTCAATTAAAAGGAACGAAGTTTCAATATTTTAGAAAGGTAAAGGTAAAATCCCAAAAACATTGCTTCCATGACAAGAAAATAAAAACACCCAACCCAGATCACAATCCAAACCTAGAACATATATTTTTATATCATAATTTAAAACTATTTCAGATAAACATGGATCTTATGAAGTCCACATAGATGATCAAACTACAGACAACAAAACAGTTCCTGACTCTCTAACAAAGGTATACCAAAACATTATGAGTATATGTGAAGATAATCAGTAGAGTAATGTACAAATCAGACCATAAAATATAAGAAGAAATGAAATTTCGTACCTGGGTTGTCAGAAAATTGTAGTCAATCACCATAAACACGTTCAAATATAGGGAATTTAGGTTCTGATACTTTATATATATATATATATATATATATATATATATAGACACACACATATAAAATAGAGATTGAAGGCCACAAAGACTGTAAAAATTAATTGAAAGAAACAAATAGTGAGAAGAGAATAAGAAGGCAATAACTGACTCGGAATCGATCAAAAGTGGTCCCCTTAGAAAAGAGGGTTCGAAGAAAAGAGATGGTCGAGAGGTGGAAGATGATGATTTCCCTGAGAACTTTGACTCTCTCTCTCTAAAAGAAAGTTGAGAGAGTAACCACTATGTACAGAGGATTTATTTGACCGTTTTACCCCGCTTGGATGCATCCGTTCAACAACCAACGGTTATTACGATGATGTCAATTCCATTAGTTAATAATTTAGAGGCTCATTCCTATTGCCACACTATGAATTGACGTGGGAAAAAATGACAGGGTGTTTATTTTTTGTTTTTAATGAAATTTCTACCAAGTTCTCCAAATATTAAATAAAAAATAAAAAATTAACAAAGAAAAATAATATGCTTCTTAAAATATATAGCAATACAAGATAATTGTAATATGATATGCTCATGACAAAAAAACCCATCACATTGATAATGTTGACAACTCCTCCTAATTTGATTATTAATAAAATTATTCAATCTGAACAAATTTATGTATTGTAAAATATTTTAACCTTTGTAAAGAACAATTATCTATAATATTTTTTTTCCTTTCATATTTAAAAAACATGTCTCCTGTTATAGTAGAGTCGTGAGAGAATTAGATATGCACACTCTTATTTCATACAAAGAAATTATTTATTTAATAATTCTTAACTAAATTATTCTTCATGCACTTTTTACATCAAATATTAATATTTTTACAATTACTTATAAATAGACTACAAAACTAAAGCATGAATATAAGAAAATTCGATCAAACTTATTTAAACTCTAATTGCTTAAGCAAAATACAACTTAGAGTTCAAGAATTATCAAATGTATTTTTATAAAACTTTAATATAACGCTAATTAAGCTAAATTACAAGTAAGTTTGAAATAAGTTTTATTTTTTCTTTTTTAACAAAGAGGACTTAACTATCAGTTAAAAACTACCACCACTAAACATAAACCGTTATAATATGGACAAGAGTTAAAAGAGAGAAAACCGACCACATATTTAGAGTATTGAACTAAATTAAAAATTTTGTTAATTTTTTAATTAAAAAAAATTACAGTTATTTTTAATCGATATGCTTAATCCTGTTCAAATCTCATTTCATGTACATTATATATAATTCTAAATATTTCTCACCAAATTTTTTTTGGAAACCCAATTACATATTGCCATGTCAAAAGCAGATATAAGTGCTTCAATTGTCTTATTGGTAGGGAGTTTTTAGTAAACTCATCATTTTCGACTAAAACGTGTCAACGCATAAATTTGACTTTGAATTCATCGATTTGTCTACCGACGGCACAGTTGAAGAAACTTCAAATTATCGCCAATTTATCACTTATTCATTTCTCTCTCTATCTCTCCTTAATTAATTATTATCGGTAAAAACATTAAATACCTTTAAATTGTCATATTCGAAATTATAAGAAAACCACCTTTCTTTTTTCTTTTTTCTTTTTTCTTTTTTTTTTTTCAAATTATCAAATGCTGAAAAAGGAAAGTTTTTGCAACTTTAGGGTATATGGAAATTGTGTATTTATTATTATTTTAAATATATATTTTTTTATTGGCAGAATCCATGATCCAAGTAAATAATTATAGTATATTCACTAGTTAGTGAAAAAAAATAATAATAAAAAAATCCAGCGTTTCTCTTGAAGAAGTATAATTAATTTTGGTTTAATACGGCTCATTATTGATGCATAAATTTAAACTATAAATAGGTTGTGTCACATAAAGTATATAAAAATTGTTTTATTTCAATCCATTTCATATTATGCCCTTATATTACCAATTTTTAAGAGGCTTTTGGTAGCATATATGTATCGGGTCCGGATTGTTTATGACAAAAGATCTTGGTCGATTTTGTTTTTTGGGCCTTAATTCAAGATACGTTTTATTTTGGAGAGTACTAATTCTATACCTATATATGATTTTTTTTTTTTTTTTTTTTTTTTTTTTTTTTTTTTGGGCACATTTAGGTAATGTGAGATCGAATATTCTTCCATTCTTTCATAAGATTGACACAATTTATATTGGCATATTGCAATGCACAAGAGGGGTTTGTGGATTGTAAATTACTCTCACTTCAACCAATAAATATATACATACATATATATATGCCGACTAGGACGACCAGAAAAGGGAGGCTTCTTTGAATGGTTTAATACAATAAATATAAGGGTGACATTTTCAATTGTGGTTCACGTGGATTGAATACGACTCAATTTTTGACATTATATATATATAAAAATTAAGAAAACTAGAAATAAACATCAGGGCCTCGATATTTGGGATACACTGAGTGTAAAATTAAGGTTGTATGCGGTGTCAAACACAAGCAAGAAAGTGGTCCTTTCATAGTTACCATCCATCCCCTGAACAAGTGTTTATTTTTCATTAACTCAGGGGCACACTCACCTCTCTCTCTCTCTCTCTCTCTCTCTCTCTCTCTCTACATAGATATGTATATACACACATACATATATGCGTATATATATATGTGTCAACAATGTCAGAAGGCAATGGAGAGGGTAACTAGATTATAATATTTTGAGCCGAAAAGAAAGAGTAATTAAACAAAAATTTGAGTGGGATTTTTAAAGGAATTGAGTTGATAGGACTTAATTGGTTACAAAAAAAGATATTGAGGATAGGGGCATGTGGCAAAAATGGACCACCATGTGAGGGGGTGGGACTGAATCGTTGGATGCTAATATGTGACGGTAGCAATGGTGGAACCACTTTTGGTGGAGTAGCATTTAGCAAAACATAATTTGTGAATACTTCAAACACACAAAGCAACCAATAATACTTCAAATCATACTAAGTTTTAGTGGAAACATGATTCCTATTCTGGAAATACCATAGTTGAGCCTACTTTTTAACACCATCTATTTGAATTTCATCATTGTATGTCACCCCTTTTCCATTGACACGGACGTTGACAATCCCCTCTAACCAATTTTTATTTCTTGACTATTTGTAAGAACAAATGCTAAACACATGATTGCAAAGAGTAGAAAATGGAATCTATGTTATGTACTCAGAGTGATGGGTATTTTGACTTGCTGTAGCCCAATAAATTTATGAGTTTCAAAGTTTGGGTTGAGCCACTGGTTGGGTTGGGTTGGGCTGGGTTGCATTGTCAACAATTGGTTGCAACTGTACTTGGGGTGTTCTTTTTAAAGCCCAATAAAAAATTTGTTTCGGGTGCGTTTTATATGCCTTCCACTGAGGCTCCAAGCTCTGACCTCTTTTTGGAAAGTTGTGACTTGGTACTGCTAGGCCACTGCCCGTAAGCTTCACCTTATTATAAACCTAATGTGCAAATAAGTCTTTGTGTTCATAAAAATTATCATATTTATAATATAGTAAATAAGAACATTTTTGTCAATTTGATTATTGAAATACCTAAAATACCCTTTTAAGTAAATACCTAAAACACCCATACAACAAAATAAAAAATTAAAAAAAAACACTGATTTTAGTTTTTAAGGGTATTTTTGGGTTATAAAAAAAATGTGTCAAAATTGATGGCCAATAGATAATATTAGGGGCAATTTGCACAAATTTTCAAATGTTAGTGATTTACATATGCATGCTAAATAACATGATTGTTTTTACACAATTTTTATAGAATTGATTTTTTTTTTTTTTTACACTTTACCCTTTTATTTAAAAAGAAAAAAGAGAAGAGAGAGTGTTTATCTAATTTGTTTTATTCTTTTTTGTCAAAAGCGCAATAAGCAGATGTTTACATAGCCAGCCATTCAAAGTAAGATCTCATAAAGAAAAATGCTAAACATATTTGATCACCATCTTAAATTTAACTGTTTAAACATGTGTGTACTTGGGCTGGGCCTAAATACATGTTATAACGACATACAGCAGGCCATAGCCCACAGGAGCACCAACCCCATTTTCTTTTTTTTCTTTTTTTTTTTTTTCATGGCAAAGACAAAAAGCCCTGCGGCAGTCCAAATAATTGGAATGCATGGCTAGGCTACGAAGCCTTTATAGTAGGCATCTTTAGGTTTTACTAACTTTTAACCACAGTAAGTTCAGGTGAAGTGGGCCATGCCCACTGTAATGAGTGCTCTTCATTTTAAAATTGTATATTTTAGTTGGGTCTCATGTTCATATTTATTGTGGGTGATTAAAATTGAGATAACCTAACCCTATTTCTTAGACTATTAGGTAGCACCCATTACAATTCCTCATATAGGTTTAGGCTGCTGGATAATGCAATTATGAACCACGTTTTTAGGGTCATTCATTTGAATGTTTGACAATAAATTCATATATCTATATTATTGCCGAGAAGATTCAACACATTTAATTTTATATTTTAAAATGTGAAAAAATACCAGTAAATTACATCTGTAGTGTTTTTACACTAATTGCATAAAATTGCCCATTTGTAGCACAAGTTATCACTAATCATGATCAAACAATTCACATGCTTCTATAACCGACACAACTTACGAATGTTAAAAATGCTAATATTATACTTGAGAACATCAAATTAGTACTTTAAATTTGAATTTTGAGTAAATTTAATTCAAAATTTGTACTAAATTATTTTAATCCAAATTTAAGTTGCCGATTCAAAGAATTCCAAATATAGTAGAAATTCATTTCGTTTTAGAATTTTTAATTATATTGTGATGTTTCGTAGTTATGTTAAGAAAACATTATTTTTAAAAAGTCCTTAGATTTCAAATTCATGTGATAGTAATTCATTATTCCTTAGTTGGATGAAAAGATAAAAAAATGTATGAATGAGACATTTTTAAAGTAAAGATTGTAGGAATAATTATTCTAAAGCGACACACAATCCACGTTTAATTCATCCAATTAAAATCCACATTGATTTGTAGGAGTAATTATTTTGGCTATTGTTAATAATAACACGTGATAAAGTGAAGATGGTGAGAAAATTCTTTGAACTTGGGGAGGTATATGATGACGTGTGAAACGCACTGGGTCTCCTGCGATCCACGTCGTGTGAAACGAAATCACGTGACGTGACATCATCCATCATGGAATAAACCAAAGGCAGTACGCGAGAAATTCTTGCTCGTTTCTAAATCAGACGGTGGTGGTGGTGGGACGATTGATTCTTTACTTGGTTGGGCAGCAAATGCATGCTGCCATAGGATATATATGTTGGGCCCCACCACCACCGCCACTAGCACTAAGCACCGCCCTTCACTTCTCATCACGCCTCTCTCGGGCGTCTCAATGTAGCGTCTAAATCACTGTGGCCCACAGTTTGTTTGATGAGGCTCAAAGAGTGTTCGGGGTTTACATTCCCACCACTGGGGGGTTCCAATAGCCGCCAATCTTTGTTTTGTAACACTGCAATTTGGAGAAGAAGTAATTTTTATATGGCATGGGATTATATGATTTTAATTAATTATATAATTTTGATAGATAAGAAAATTTGGGTGATTGCATACGGTAAAAATGAAGTGGGCTTGTTGGGAGTTAGGAGTGTTTAAAAAATTCGGTAAATTAAAATATTGGATCGGATCGAACTGGACTAATTGTATAACTGTTTGGTTTGATTTTGGACCCAAAATTATGAAACCGTAATTTTAAGGTCCGGTCCTAGTTTGGAGTCCTGCTGGACTGGTCCGATTTGGCCTGAACCGAACCTTTATATAACTTATATATATATATATATATATATATATAATTGATATAACTTATAATTTTGGCTGGACAGCTACTCTCACTTCCCACATTTCTCAATAAAGCTACTCCCAATTTACCCAATTCTCATATTTTTTGAACTTTTCTCAGATTATGATGAAAGCTAGCAAAGAGAGAGATAAAGAAAACGAAATGATGGGTCATAATAAGAAAAATATCATATGAAAATTACCAAATAATAAAAAATTACGCAATTTGAGACCAAATGGTGCAAAAATAAAGTATAACTATTAGTGACCAGAGGAGGTTATTGGTTCTTTAAACACTAAAGTGGAAAAGTAATGTTTGTCAAATTGTATCAGAAATATATATATACCGAATCTGTTTGTTGTTTCACAAATTAAGTCAATATTGTCGGTTCCTGCTGATGTATTATATCAAGGAAAAAATAAGAAATTTTGTTTTTTAAAAATAAAATAAAAAGAAAATGAACTGAAATAGATAAACCGAATCGAATCAAACTGATTTTTCATGGTTTGGTTACATGGGCATTATAGTTTGATCTGGTTTTAAAAATAATACAACCGTTATAAATGGTTTGATACAAAAAAAACTCTCAATTCAATTTAAATCGGGCCATGTACACCCTTACTGGGGACAAGAACTTAATCAGTGTTGATAATTGTAGCAAAAAAATAAAAATATTTAGGCCTAAATCTCTAGCAGAAGGCTTTCGAGCTCTCCTTGCACTAGTTTGGTGCAAATAGAGATCTCTATCAATCAATTTATGATTATCAAAACCAAACTAAAGTCGGGACTGTTTATGTTTAGTCATTTTTGTTAGGGATGTGACTACATAGGTCAGGGGTTGTTGGACATAGCGCACCCCTACCATGTTAACTGAACTCCGAAGCTTTCGTCAAAGTTTAGGCACTTCATGCTTGCATATTTTCAACTTCATGTCCATGTCAATATTAATAATAACCCATTACAGGACCAAACATCAGCATACACAAAGTTTGAAAAATAAATAAATAAATAAATATTAAAAATAATAATAAGATTTTTTTAAAAAAAAAACGAAGAAGAAGAAGAAAGTAAAGTTATTCCATGGTCAAATTGCTAGAGTAATATAAAAATCAATTATGTACAATTGTCCAAATTATTTTTTTGTTTATGTAAGGTGTTACTTTTTCATTCTCTCTATATATATTTTTTACTTTCCAAATCAATCTTATTTCTTTTAAAGTTTTCTTAAGCTGGTTGGGTTTCTCCATTATAACAGCATGTGCAATAGCATAATATAATCATTCATTAATAATTATCAATAACATTATAAGTTTATTTCTTTGTAAATTTTGTGGATTTGAGTTGCAAATTCGTACCCTTTGTTAATATATGTACACTAAAAGCCCAATGTTAGAGTTTTTGACTAGGAAGTACCGATATTCTACAAGGTCGATGTATCGGATATTTATATTCTTCGAATACTTCTCAGTACATGTTTGATACTTTTTAAATGTATCTACAATTAAATAGGCCTAAAATCATAAAATGCCCTTCTTGTTTCAAAAATATGTCATATAACTCATTGAATTATCAAATAACACCCTAAACTAACAAAAATTATCACATTGTCCCCCTTCCGTAACAGAACCGTTAAGTTATTGTGAAATGACAATAATGCCCTTAATAGTAGATTAATATTTTATTAAACTGAAATTGATAGCGTAAGAAGGACAATTTTGGTATTATGAATTTTAAGATTATTTTGGTTAGCAAAATGATGTAACTGTGCACATTTTACAATCCCGTTAGTTTTATATGGGAAACTAATACGAGGGGTGGTATGATAGACTTTTTTAAATATCAAGGGATAATATGATAGTTTCTTTAGCTGAGAGGGTTAGTTGATAATTTTTGAAAACAATAAGGGATTTTATGATTTTAGCCATTTTAAATAATAGTTTTAATTTTTAACACGTATCAGATATTTTTCAGATACTTCCACCATGTGTCAAATACTTCTTAGATACTTCAATTAAAACACATATTTAACAAATTTTGAACTTAAAATGTGTCTTTTTCGATAATAATATTATAATAGTAATTGTTAAGAAAAGTTTAAAATAATACTTGTTTTATATTTTATGAAATGAACTCCTATATTATATTAGTGATTGCATTTAAATTCATAATATATTTTTAAAAATTGATTAAAACTTAATTATATATTATATATATATATATATATATATATATATATAATTTTTTTATTTTTTATTATTGTATCCTACTCGTACTCATATTCTATTTATTAAAAATTTATCATATCGTATTCATATTTTGCATCTGCATTTGTGCTTTCTAAATTTTTGATAAAATTCATTAAAGGATATAATTAATATTTTCGAGTAAATAATATTATTTAAGTGTGTAGCAAGCACCATATCAACTCTTGGTTAGACAAATTTGAACCGTGAGAAGTTGACGACATTCTTGGCATCTTTGATGAGTGTGAAGTGTGAAGTGTGATGGGATGAGTTTACTTGATGGCATATGGATTTGGCCGTCCAACCGTCCACTTAGATGCTAAGATTTTATACAGTAGGCATTCTCAAAATCTTGGCCCACCAAAGATTCACATTCGATTTTCATGTGTATTCTTAATCCTTAATAATTTTAAAAAGACAAGTAAATCGGGAAGGTAAATATATGCTACTACAGTAGTTCAGTACACGAGCATTAAGTGACACTCTGAAAATATTGGCCCACCAAAATCCTTATTACTACGTAATTCGATTTTCATGTAAAGTTTTTTAAGCTTCTGGTTTGGACAAATTATAATATATTAAAATATTAATGTATTACGTCATATAGCGAATCTGTACCATAATTTTGGAATTAAAGAAAATTTTATTCAAATTTTGAATCAGTATTGTGGGGATTCACCTTGGTCGTATGCGGATTTAAACGGCTAATACAACACACTACAAGGTACTGCAACTAATACATGAAATAATAATTATTGTTGCATAAGAAATTTAAATGAAATAAAATGTCACGCAAGATTATATAACATATGAGATCATAATTCATGTAATATAATGAATGCTGAGAATAACAATTGATATATATATATATATATATATATATATGTATATATATATATATATTTTCAATATCTCTCTATTTTTCACCGACTAATGTAAATTAAAGAAGGAGAGTCCGAGACGCAACTATGTGCATGCCCAGGGGAAATTGCCCCCGTTATATACTCATAAAATATTGCTATTGTTGAACTGAAATTATAAAAAAAATTCATTCTTATCCCTTTGACCTAATGTTCTGATATGCCCTTGGGTGTTGATGCCATGATGGTGATACTATAAGTACCATTTTTGTAAAAGAAAATTAGGTATTTCATTTGATTCAGCCTTTCCACGTAAAAATTATATATGGGAAGAAAGGGTTTATTCCGAAAGTTGAAGAGGAGAGAAACTAATGGAGATGTCATTTTAATGAATCCAAACAAAAAAAAAAAATTGTCATTTTATGGTGTAAAAAGCGACAAGGAAACTTGCTACTATTGAAAAGACAAGAATCGAAAGGAAATCAATTTGTAGTTGATCCTATTCCAAACAAAAAAATTTTACTATACTGGTGGGCTTCAAACCTATGATTCTTTTTCTTTTCTTTTTCCCCCGAAAAACTATGATTCAGGTAGCTAAGAATATATATATATATATATATATATATATATATATATATATATGAGGTTCTAGAATCCTCCAAAAAATAATCTATACAAAGTTCTACATTCCCAAACCATTTTGCTCACTTGCCTAATTCTGTTTCTACACACTTAAGCAAGCAAAATGCTTGTTTAGCTAGCCTTAGTCTTTGCTAAGTACGTTAGCACACCTGGATAGACTGATTTAGCAATTCAAGGGGGCTTAAACATGTCTAAGGCCGCACGTGAGGTTGGAAAGGTCTGACAGTTGGACAGTTGGACTATTATGAACAAAATCACGAAAAATAATGTGCATGAAAGATTTCTACGTAGACAATTTATTTGTTTTTGCTTGTTTCTAGCTAGATGGAAAATAATGGGGGACTAAAAAATATTCCTGTGATGGAAAAAAATGTAGTATTACTACCTGTTAAATTTTAATTCATTATTTAGGTGGCAGAAAAATTTCCATTTTAATATGAGATGCCAATCTTGTGGAGTCATGTCCCAGAGTGGTCTCAATCATTTGGCTTCAGATTGATAATGGGCATATTAATTTGGATTTGTGACAGACAAATTAACGATATTAGCCTAAATCAGAAAGGAAACTGAAATTTTATGTGATTTTATGGATTCAAATTAAGAACTGACTGAATATGAGGAAAGTAAATAGAAAAAATAAAATAAAAAATTTGATATCATGTGAATCATAGGTGAATGTGTTCGAGGGATGTGTTTTAATGGATATTTTTTATAGGTGACGCATTTAGTTGGCTTATATATCCTTGCTCAATATAAATTATTATGTGATTGGTTGGACCATACTGGCCATATTATAATTTTTAATATTTATCCGAAAAAAAAAACTTAATATGAAAGAATTAAAATAAGACAAAATATAATACATTTAATTAAGTATTAGTTGATATTTCATGTGTTTAATCTACGGCGTCTAGCTACTGAATTACACGTATGCATATATACGTATAATTTAACCATGTATTTGCTTATTATGTTGTGTTCATTTCTTCTAACAAGTTTAACAAGTCCGATAAACCTGTACACATTCTCCTTTTTGTGATCCGTCGAATAATATAAAATGTTATATTATATACTGTCATCTTGTGATAGAAAGAAATTAACGATTTGCGTAGCAACTTGTAAATTAGTTTATACTGATCCTGTAATTTTCGTACATTAATAAAAAATGTATCCAAAAAATGTTTTGAAATAAAATTACTCTTAATTAATTATAATATTATTAAAATTAAAAAATTGACTCAAATGAGTGCACTTGATGTCTCATAAAGCATCAGCACTCTTCTAAAGTATAAATAATTTAACTAAGAAAATAGAAAAACCATAATGTTATTCCTAAAAGTTATCAGGGTCAGAACTGACATGCACCTAATTTACTATAACTTGCTGGACTATACTTAAATGGTTAAGAGTTAATTTTTATTCTCTGCATTTTTGTTATTTAAAAAAAAAAATTCAAAAAAAACAAAAACTTATACATACGATAAATTATTAAATGATTTTGGTTTATTTAACACTTAGTAGACTAATTCAATATAAATCCTTTGATTATAAAACTTTGTGTTTTACATTCTTGTAAAATTATTTTTTCAATTCAAAAATTTATATTTAACTAATTCACCAAATATTAATGAATTAAAACTATCTAATATTACTCCATATAAAAATAAAATAAATCTGACTTCCCTAGTTCTTCAAGGATATACACAGAGAACTTCAATAGTAGTATTAAATTATTCCACGGACATTTATTCTCTATCTGAGAGGTTAAAATAACATAGTCAATGTTAAAATAAAAAAACATAAGTATATAGGAATCTCTCTCTCTCTCTCACACACACACACACACACACTCACTCACTCACATAGTTACATACATACAGTCAAACACACACATAAAGCACCTAGAACATCCCACACAGACCATCTCAAACATTCCTTTATCTTCTTTCAAGACCAGTTGCACTGAACGAGGCGATCTTCTCTTCTGAGGATTAATTCCGTTTTTCTTTCTCATAATTAGCGTTTCTTCATCCATGGATACTGCTCAATGGCCACAGGTAGAGATCTATATCACCTTGTTCTTGATCTGTTTGCAACTATATATATATATATATATATATATATATATATGTATCTTTACTTTCATCATACGCATATAGACTAAATCTAAAGTTTCCTTGTTTATTGGCTACTTTTTTAAAGGATATTAATTAGTGTTCATAGTGAAAACTCTTTTGATTTTATTTCACTGCCAGTTTCTTCAATATGATGGAAGCAATTTACTTTCTCGTTCTCTTTTTTCTTGGTGTAATAAAGGGTTGGAAAAAAGATTTAATTTGGAACATATTATAAATTATATTTTCTCTCTTTTTTTTCTTGTTTGCTTGTATGATTTTTGAAAAGTGAGCTGACTTGTTTTTGTTTGTTTGTCTGCTATGCCTTTCTTTTAAATCTGCAGTTCTTTTTAGATAGATAGATCAGGCTGATGTTTCTTTTGTTTGATATTATCTTGAAGTTGAATATGGTTCTTTTTTTATGTCTATTTTGATTTTCTCTGCTTTCCCTTTTTGTTGTTTTTGGCTTTTTAGGAGATAGTGGTGAAACCAATGGAAGAGATAGTACCAAATACATGCCCAAAGCCATCCTCTTCCTTAGAGAGGAAGGTTAGGCCTCAAAAAGAACAAGCCTTGAACTGTCCAAGGTGCAATTCAACCAACACCAAGTTTTGCTACTACAACAACTACAGTCTCACACAGCCAAGATATTTTTGCAAGACTTGTAGAAGGTATTGGACTGAAGGTGGTTCTCTTAGAAACATCCCTGTTGGTGGTGGTTCAAGGAAGAACAAGAGATCTTCTTCATCTAATAATAATTCTTCATCAACAACATCAACATCCTCAGCTTCAGCTTCATTAAAGAAGCTACCTGATCTGGTCCCACCAACAACTTGTTCACAATCTTCTAATTCCCTTCAAAACCCTAAGATCCATGAAGCCCATGACCTCAACCTGTCTTTCCCATCCACTCATCATGATTTCAAAACCATCTCTGAACTCATCCAAGTCCCCAACTTTGATCACAACAACAACAACAAGAACCACAATATGCCTTCTTCTACTTCTTCAAATTCATCTCATCACCTTTCAGCTCTAGAGCTTCTCACTGGGATCAGTTCAAGGGGATTTACTTCCTTCATGCCGATGCCGGTTTCGGATCCAAACTCAATCTACTCATCTGGATTTTCCCTGCAGGAATTCAAACCAACCCTTAATTTTTCACTGGATCATGGGCTTGGAAGCAATGGTACTGCTGGCTATGGAAATCATCTCCAAGCGGTGCAAGAGACTAGTACTGGGAAGCTTTTGTTTCCATTTGAGGATTTGAAACAAGTGTCAAACACAAATGGTATTGATCAGCAAAATAGAGAGCAAGCAGATTCAAATGGGTATTGGAATGGAATGTTTAGTGGTGGATCATGGTAAAGATGAACAAAACTACATATGAGTCAGTCCTCCTTTTTTTTTTCTTAATTTATGGATTTTAATTTGTTTGTGTCTCATGGTGATGAGTGACTTGTTTGGATTTCTTGATCAGAACTAGCTAACAGGTTGGTTACATTGGTGTCTTTCTCCCTTGTGCCTTCATTATTTTACTTAAAATTTTATTTTCTTTTAGTTTGGATCATCATGGTTGGTGGGAAATTTGAAGCTCATTTTAGGTTGGCTTCAGAGAAAAGATGACTTGGGATACTATATAATGCATCATACAAAGCAGAGAGACCAAGAAAAAGCCCAGATTTTGAAGGGAAACTACAAGAGCCCGGGGCTAGCTTGCACCATGCCTGCACCATGCCCTAGACTGCTATTTATCAAACTAGTGTATGTCAATGGTTGGTCTTGGTGGTACAAAGAATAATGTATAATGAGGAATATTTATGTGGATGACACATTAGTGTAATTAATTATCTTCTTTTTGTTTGACAAACAAATATGTTATTGTTAATTTTATCAAATTAAATCAAAATGAGTGGGGGGGTATTCAATGGTGGCTTTGGATGGTTGTTTTCCTCTCTTTCAAATTTTCAGGTTTCATCTGCTGCTTAGTGAGTGAGCAAAGCCATTAAATTAAAGCATATATGTTGTTGATGATGGAGCAAGTAGGAGGTGGAGAGAAATAAGCCAGGTATGAGTAGTCCATGATCTGTTCACATGGCATTGTTCACTAAAGTAGTAGTACTCAATTCATAACATGGCAGAAAAAAGTTGTGTTAATTAGAACCACTTCACCTGCCTCAACCAAAAGGCTTTCTCACCTACCATAGTTTCTAAAACCAGACTAGTAGTAGTACACTCTTTTCAAGAATCAACAAGACTCTCTCTCTCTCTCTCTCTCTCTCATATTTTCAATGAATTGTATCATTGCTTCCTTCCCATGCCATGTTCCCTTGTTCTTTTTTAATATTTGAAAGATTGAGAAAGTTCTGACAAACCCCTCCATTCTTTGGTCTTATTATTGGGGGACCCACAAACATTCCCCTCGGCAAGTGTGATAAGGAATAATCGCCCCCCACTTACTCTCGCTATCCAACTAGATCTACACCCTCCGTTTATTTATTTCTTCTTCTTTGCTGTAAGCCACTTGGCTTACATAATCACCGCCAAATCAATGTTGGTGTACCACCCTATCACGGGGCTCTCTCTATCACGCACTCTCACTATAAGTTATTATTAGGTTACAAATTGACGAATCATTGTCCCTTCCCTTGAGCATTAAGGATGGAACATAGATTCGAAATTTCGTCCCCACGGCCACCAGAGCTTTCGGTTGGAAAGAGATAGAGATGGAAACAGTAATAATAAATCGCACGGTTCTTGTTTACGCGGATCAATTATGATTTTAAATTTATTTGTCTTGACGTACTCTTGAAATGCTATGTCTTCCAAACTAGCTAGGGGAGCACACAAAACCTGTTAAATTGGTAAATCAAATTAGATTATAACTGGATCGATTGATTTAGTTCCATTTTTTTTTTTTTTTTAATGGTTCAATTTGATTTTGTTTTTTAAAATTATCGAATCGTTATATACATATTTATATATTTTATATAATGTATAATATTATATAAAACAATAAATTAGTCTTTTAAAGCAACTCAATTATATAATATAATATTATATTATATTGTTGAGGCAAAAATCTGCGGGATCTGAATATTACAAGACAAAAAAATGACTACGGACACTACCAAGATAAAATACAAAAGAAGTGACGACTGGCATGGTGTCGTTCGAGTGCACTCCAACGACTAAGTTAATATCATTGGTTTTATTTTTCGGTTTTATTTTAATTCTATGACCAACTGATGGTTGGATTCGAGCAGTGTGCGTCGTGTTCTAAACAATGTAAAGAAGGTTCAAAGTTACTAAATATATAACACTAATTTATGAAAAAAATCTTTGAATTTTTGTCTTTTTGCTATTTTTTCTTAATTATTTTGGTGTTTTACACATGTTGGTAGGTAGGGATGGCAACGGGGCAGTGGTGTACCCTCCCCTGCTCCCGTAATCGTTTAGAAACTCTCGTCCCGTCCCCGCGTAAAATCGATTAAACGAGGCCTTTCCATCCCATTCTCGTCACCGTTTAACTTTTTCACTCTCGTGGGCACCGGCTCCGTCCCGTTTAGTTCTAGAATTTTTCTTTCTTTTTAATTTTTTTTTCTTAAGTACAATTATATAACTATTGAAAAAATTCATAAAAAATGGGCAATTAATAATTTAATACAAAATTCAAGGGTATGAGCGTTTTTTAGTTCGCAGAGTTCTGCCGTTCTCTAGAACGAGTGAGAAAGTGAGTGAATGGTGACCTAGAGTTTTTAGAACTAACTATATATACTAATAAAATAAGGATAATTTAGTAATTTATTTATCTAAACAGGACGGGACGGGACTGTGCGGGGCGGGGGTAGGCCCTAAACCTGTGTGTGTTTTCATTAATAAAAATCGTCCGTAACCAAATAAGTTAAATGGTCCCCCAAAATCACTATAAACGGGGTGGGTACCCATCTTTGTTGGGCAAATTGCCATCCTACTAGTGGACCGTATAATTTTCTAATGCTAAATTTGTCAACCAGCTTATAAATATGTGGATGACAAATTTAGCCTCACCGTGCATTTCAAAATTTTATTTGATTTTTTTCTGGGCAAGAACCACGTATTTGTTCCTATTCTAATGAGAGGCGAACCCTTTGCTATATTCTTTGGTGGTTTTTTCATTCCAAACACGTGCATCATTTTCCAGTACCACACACAACTTCTATCTTTTTTGGGATTGAGCTTTTTAGATATTCTTCAAATAATAATGATTTTGTGTTTGAAAACTTTGCACTGAATGGAAGAGCTTGCATGGGCTCCTCCACCATGTGTTGTGAAGTCATATTATTTACAGTTCAGAAATTACACGAACTTCTAGCAGAGCCCACTTATGCTAGAATCGACCATTACTTAGGAGTTGCAAGGATGCTCTTAACCTGCATTTCAATGTTGTTACCCTTTGGCTGGATTGGAATATATAATATTGAGCAAGTCACTAGAATCTGTTGAGGTGGGAGGTAAATGCAAAGGAAAGATGATTTATGACCTTGAGCCGTGTAGTCACTTTTCTTAAGGTATTATTTGACCTCATTTTAATTGAGATTACTATCGGTCCATAACAAAAACACTTCCAACATACAACAAAGCCAAAATATGCAGTGAGCAATGCTAAGTTGTATATAATTTATGAACCAAATACCCTATTTATAGAGTATGAATGTGACTATTCATAAATATGTACAACTCTTAATGAATAGTTGTGTGACTTGTGTCCGTTCAAAATACGTGAAAGGACATAACTTTTACCAACAAGTATTTAAACCATATACAAATTTTCATTCATCTCACTCTTTATATTCTTATATTAGAATATATGTAACAGAATCTCAACAAGCATCTCAATAGATCATTCCAAGATCACATTTTTTTTCTTACAAATCTGCATTCAGAATATTTGAAAATCAAAATCAATATAACCATCATTTTGGCTCCGATTGTTTCACCTTAATATATTTTTCTGAAATCATTTTCCTCATTTTTCGATATTTGGGAGACTCCAAGGTTAGAAAATTATTTTTCGCGTAAATCATTTTACCCACAAATGACTGAAAATGATTTGCCAAAAAAAATTTTGGTAAGTAATTGTCCATAAGTTATCTCATATTCTTATTGAACCCTATATCCCTATAACAACTAAATTTTTTTCAATTTTTCCACTCTAAAAATCTAATCTTGGTTCTTTTCTCTATATATATACATAGAGTGAGATGAGAGAGAGAGAGAGAGGAGAATCATAAAGGTGACACAAATTTGAGTTGGTCGAAGAACAGATTTAGATCGAAAGCATGTTCTGGTATAGAAAGAGGGTGGAGAGAAGTAATGAGAATTAGAAGCAGGGATAATTTAGCTTAAAGAGTGAGATAAAGTAAATAGTTTAGGGGTACCATTCTCTATTACCGAGGAACACTAAAAAAAAAATGAGTTAATTGTGCATAAAAACTAATCTAAAAAATCAACCGATCAAATGGCCCAAGAGGCATGGGTGTGTAGGTAATAGCACCATGTTTCTATATCCATGTCTCAACACAATATTGACATGAAAATTTAATCAAATGCTAATTTATATGTAAATTGCCTAAACAAGTAAAAAAAAATGTTGAAAATAACATATATAATAACACATCGCTACGCACTCAACAGTGTCAGTCTCCTAGCACGCTCTTATCATCAACAAACAGGGTAAAAAGAATTTTTCTAAATTTATTTGTTTGCATAAACCCTTATTACTGCTCTAACATTTAGCGGATTCGAAACCTGCTCCATAGATTTGAATAAATGTTGCTAAAGCTTCCGACGATACCTCTATTACTATTAAAATGACAGATTTTATTAGAAAGTGAGCGCAACTACTCTGGATGTATAACTAGTGCCGTTGAAGAGAACCAAACTGGGCTGTTTGGTAAGAAGAACATGAGCTCCGATCCCTATTTATAGGGAATTTAAGATATGTCCATGTGTCATCAATCAAAGGAGGAATTCTAGATTGGGTTATACTAAGATAATACTAGAGAATTAGGTGAAACTGGTACAAGTCAATCCAACTCTAGATAAAGCTACACAACTCAAAGTGAATTTCATACAAACTCGTACTTTTGTAGAGAAGTTGAGAATGTCTACTCATGGCATCATCTACTCTGAACCTGCATGGTAGTCTGTCATGCACGGCTGGACATTACACCAAGGACAACTTATAGTATTTACCTAAAAAGGAAAAAAGAAAAAGAAAACTTAGTATTAATTCCTTTAAAAAGAGAGTGAAACCCATTATATTATATTGTTGACCCAAATAATGACCATTAGGTTTTGCTGCCCTAAAAATAAATAAATAAAGTCATGAAAGTTATAATTGGTATTTATAAATTACTTCAAGATTCTTCTACTGAAAATTTTAGTAACTTTAGCATCTTACTATCTGAAAAATCACATAAGATAGGTAATGGTTTGATATACCAACTGGTCACCATATCTACATTGGTTAGACATCACAACTGAAGACCATAAAAAATATATATATAAAAAAAAAGGTCTAACCATCCCTCTAATCTTTAGAATATTATCTTTATCTTTATTCTACTGTGGGTTGGGCTTTTGCTTCCCTGTTTTGGGTTGGACTTTATGTTAAGTCCTTTGTATTGTTCACTGTTATTGGTCTTGGCCTTTGTATACTTATAATTCAATATATATACCTTACTTTCCGAAAAAAAAAAAATATTACCTTGTTCTCGATCAATTAATTAAACCTTGACTCAATGAGTCCAAATGCAGCTTGTGGGACTGTTAATATATTCCAAATTTGCCTTAATGTAGCGGCTTTGACTTTGTTCCATAGCTCAATATCAGGAATTTTAAGATCATAAACAACTTTTGACTTGCAAACAGAATTCTATTCAATTTTAGGTCGAGAATTCTAAGGCTAGCTCAGAATCAGTCCAGTGGAATGTTTAGAGAATTTAATTGGTTGACCTAGTTGATTATCTTTTTTAGAAGAATAAAAAGATTGGACCAATAGGCAATTGTATGCTGAATAGGGTATGAGTTTATAATTAAGTTGGACTTTGCCGGCATGGGATAATGCCCCTATTAGACCAGCATCTAATTCTCCTAGTGCTAGCCATCTTCTCCACAATGTTTTAGGTCAAAGAGATTTATATATATATATATATATATATATATATATATATATATATATATATATATTTCTAGTTGGTACTCACACACACTTGTTATCGAAATTCGAACTCCTTACATATTTTTAGAAAGTAGGATTCTGATATCGCTAGGCCACGGATCCGTTGATAGGTCGAAGAGATTAAATGAGCTGATTTTATATATTTGACTGGTGGAAGCCATTGTTGTTGCCTTAAAAAGCCCAAAACAGAAAAGCACCAGTGTTAGGAATCAAATAGTCATCTAGTGGGAAAGCTATGAATCAATAATATGAAATTTTGGATTAGAATTTATGAAATGAGCTCATGAAAGAGTTTTATACTTTGACTGTTAATCAAATTATTTTATGCATTTATGAATATCCTTCTGAACAAATTCTTGGCTCCGTCCATGCCTGCAGGCATTTTTTTTTTTTATAATTCTTTAATGCATGGATGACGGGAGGGCT
This sequence comes from Cornus florida, assembly GCF_030987335.1. Lineage (NCBI taxonomy): Eukaryota > Viridiplantae > Streptophyta > Magnoliopsida > Cornales > Cornaceae > Cornus > Cornus florida. Next base: position 104,163,185 of record NW_026775575.1, on the reverse strand, counting down.
GTATGTACTCGGTAGTAGATTATCTAGTGCCGTTGACCAAAAAAGAGGAGTGATGGATGATGTTATTAATAAAAATTTGTGGGCCTTGTTGGGCTTCTGAGCAGCTGCCCGTTTGGACCTTCAAAATTCTCTCAGGTTTCTCTAATGGAGTGGCAAACATCTGTGGTCATAATTTGGGCCAGAAGTGTATTCATAGTCCATCCTCTTTGAGTAATTCTTGATGTGTCCCACAAGCCTCTTTTCACTGCTTTTATTCTGGCCTAATTTATTTTCCTGTATGTTGTGAAATGTGTAAAAGGTGTTGCTAAAACTTTTGTAGATGATATAGGCCATGGGTCCACTTACAACAGTGGGTTTGGGCCAAAAATCTAGCAACTTGGTGATCCAATGAACAACCCAATCTGACCATTCAAGCGTGCGGACCACAAGAGCCCCATAGTCGTAGGCACGTGCCTGTGGATCACCGGACACGAGGCTAGCCTACTGAAGCAGACAGAAGTGGACAAAAAAATGACATTACCCCTTTATAAAAAGCCAAATTGATCACGTCTCATCCCATCATCAACCTCCCTGACATGGCTATGATTTTGCCCAACATCATAAAATGACGTGGCAGAAGGGGACACCATGGGGACCACATCATCTCCGTGGGTCCCCACCACAGCGAGCCCCTCAACCAACGGCTGTCAGTAAAAGCTTCTGAACCGGTTCCTGCTATTTGCTGCCTTTGTGACCGACAACAAGCCTCGTAATAGCTGCCGTCCGATTGACGACTCAATCAACATTTGACCATCCAACACCTGTTCTATATCAAATGTATATTTACACTATATGTCCCTCTTGCTCGAATCTGATCCTCATCGATACGGTTTCTGTGTTCTGCTGTCGCTAATCTGTGTTCCACCTCAATTCAATGTATTTTTATCCGGAAATTGTTCAGGAAAAAATAAAATGGAATTGTAACTTCATTATTTTGAAACTCAAAATAATAGTTTCAAACATGTAATAAATTTAATTGAAGTGTAACATTGTTAATAATTTCTTTTTCAATTTATTATTTTGTACATGTATACAACACCAAAAACTATATATAATTTTATAATAATTGAAACAAAAATAATAAACATTTGGTTTCAAAATATGTCCTACTTCTCTTTATCTTTTATACTGATGCTTACAAGTTAAAAGAAGGATATCTCATCTATTTATTTTTTAATTTCCTTTACTATTTATATTTTGTAAAGATGTAAATTTCTAAATTACGAATAAAAATAATATTTGACATGCTTCATTTAACACACGAAATTATGTATTAAAAGTACATGAGATTTAAAAATTAAAATTATTGGAAGAAATGGTTGGCAATCTCATTTGCTCATATATTAATAGCTGCAATTCTATCTGGTGTTCAATTTTAGTTCGTATTGAAAATAGCGATTTATGTCTGAAGCTGAAAAACGTGAAAACCGAAGAAAACGAAAAAAATAAATACATAGAGAAATGGATATTATCCAGTGGACGTAGGAGGATCCGGCCCACTAGGTTGTGGTGTAAACGAGGTAGACATTCTCTGGTGCCAGTTCTATAATGCATGCTTTTTCCTGTTTCCATGGTGGGGCCCATTTACTCGAGGACGTGATGGGCCCAAGTTTGTGGAGGTGACGTCGTGGAATATAGCAGTTCATGATTGGCTATTACCTTAAAAATATTTCGGTTTTGCTATTAAACGCTGGTTATTTTATTATTTTTATTTTTTGTTGTTGGCAAAAAAAAAATCACACCCGCACTATAATCCTTTAAAGATTTGTAGCCTTTCATCGTCTACTTTAAAAAATAAAAGAAATATTATTAAATTACAAGACTCTTAATAATAAATACTAAAAAGACTGAAATAATATGGTACAATTCATTTACAGTGAATCTTTCAATATATTAGTATATTGAGATGTAATATTTCAATATTAAATCGATAATCCATCCACTGCAATTTTATCATTATTACAAGTTAAATATAATATTAGTATTGGGTTGTATTAAATCTTTTATTTAATTGTATTAAAAATATAATAACTTTAGATTTCTAAAAGAGTAATTCATAAATAATTCAAACTTACCGAGTTTATAAAGGTCGTGTCATCTTCAAGCTTATTATAAAAACAAATCAATTCAAATAATTGTGGACTTGACTCGTCAAGTTCACGAGTATTTTTATGAATAAATGTTTACGAATAAATTTCTTTTGGATTTATAAAGTAACCTACAACTTCAATTTTGATCTCAAATTCAAGATTGAGCTCGAAATTGTCCAAACAAATTAAACTTAAATACTTTAATTTCGTGTCGCCTTGATTTACATAAAATGGAAGTGAATAGAGATAAAGGGGAATAAATAAAAGGTAAAGTTTAGTATCGGGTTGTATTAAATCTTCAATATTTTAATTGTAATAAGTTTAGATTTATAGAAGAGTTATTCTTAAATAATTTGAATTTGTCGAGTTTATAAAGGTCATGTCATCCTCATGTTTATTATATAAACAAACTAATTCACATAATTTTGCACTTGACTCGTTAAGTTCACAAGTATTTTTATAAATAAATGTTTACGAATAAATTTTGTTTGGATTCATAAAGTAACCTACAATTTCAATTTTGGTCTCAGATTCAAGATTGAGCTTGAAATTGTCCAAACAAATCAAACTTAAACACTTTAATTTTGCGTCGCCTTGATTTACATAAAATGGAAGTGAATAGAGATAAAAGGGGAATAAAAGGTAAATTTTGGTACGAGAATTACTTTGTGCAAATATATTATATATTTATTTTAACTAATTATTATCGATTTAGATTGGACCATATTGATTGGTTTTGTAAAACATATTATCAGATCAAAATTCTATCCATTATTTACCAAAATAGCCAACTAGATATTTCTAAGATAGTTGAATTCTGTTGTATTGCATTACTAGATTGATCATAACATGCACTAAATGCAACAACGTCACATTTTTTGGTCCCGTTGCTTTGGCAAGTGTTCACATTTTGGTCCCGTAACTGTTAGTCTGTTACTACCTTCCAAGTTTTTGCGTACTTTAAACGACTCTATAGAGGGACAACATTTTTTTCTCAGAAGTTATATATATATATATAAATGCCAAATATATGCATCAATAGTAGTTGCTATTACAACCGTTGGATCACTAGCAAAAAAAGTTAATTCGCGTCATATTCCCATTTGTCTTTGTTTTCTTTTTCTTTTTATTTTTGGTTAAAAGAAAAATTTCTATGTTGTTCATTTAATTAAAAACACACAGAATATATATATGTGTGTGTGTGTGTATTACTACATTAAATGATCCATAACTATTTGTGAGGCGCGTGCAGAAATGAAGATGCTGGTATAATCATGATGGCTGTGAAAATTAAGCATTTAGTTCAAAAAAATTAATTTGTTTACAAAAATATTTACTAACAAAAAGCTAGAGATTAGCAAAATTGTTTATGAAAGATTTACAAGAATTTGGCAAAACACTAAATTAAATATACTATGCATAAATAAAGAAGTTGGACCCTCCATTTATATGTACTATGTATAAATAACTAATGAGAAACGGTGCAACAAATCGGTGCAAGTATCATTACTCAATTATGAAACTAATCAATCACTATAAATTAGCATGTACTTCCTCTATCCCAAAAAAGATATCATGTTTTCCTTTTTGGTCTGTCCCAAAATAATTGTCCACTTTCTCTTTTTCAAATAATATATTTTACATCTTTCCATATATGTCCTTGGAGTTTAAAATTTCAAACTTAAATGTAAGGGCAAATTAGTAACTTTTTAAGGAGACAAGACATGTCCCACATGTTTCCTTAAAAATTCCTATTCCCCAAAAGCGACATCTAAACTACTGGGACAAAAGGAATAATTAATATCTTAATTAATAATAATAAAATCTCTGAAACCTTAATTGGGGTTAAACAGATTGTTAGTTAATAGTAGGTCAATTCTCTGCCATTTTAGATCGATGAATTTGAAATAGTTGATATGAATTTTAATTTTAAATAAGTAACTGATAAAAGGCTTGGTAAATCAATTTTAACCATTTTTTTTTTTTTTTGAAGTAAATAAATTTGGCATGCTGGAGATTGGGGAAGGTTTTCCCACACTGATCATTTGAAATGAATATCTTTTTCCGCTGAGAATTGGTGTTGAAATATTATATATCATCATCGTTATCATTATTGTTGTTGTTATTACGACATTGTTTCCGAGGCGCGATTTAATACAAAGTTGATTTTACTTTTACCACAAATCAAAATGTGTAAAGCTGTACTACACACACACACACACACACACACACAATCTCATGTGCCACTGCTGGTAGGAAGTAACCATTACTCAATAACTCTGAATGACAGGTTCATGGCATTATTATTATTATTCCCACCCTTTTCCTCTAAATCGGTCCCAAACCTCTTTTCATTGTCTGTATATGTTTCCTTACGAATTTTTTTTTTAATGAAATCTTGATTAATGTTTGTTTCAATCATCATATGGAGGACCTGTCCATTAATGTTTTGACTTTTAGTTCTTAATAATCTCTGACATTTTGTGTTTTATTATAGGAAAAAAGGGAAATGATCGAAAAAGGAAAAGATAGTAGTAATGAAGAAGATGGATGGATGATTAATCTTTTAGGATTTAATTATTTTATTCTAATCACCGGAGAAAAATAAAAAGGTGAAAACACAGAAGCTTTTGATGCCGTTGACTTCGTTCTCAACGGCCATGATGAAGGCTGTGCTGTTCGGAGGGGACAAAATAATAAGCTTTTGCGAGCTGAAAATGAAGGGTTTGTGATGGTAAAGAATAATGGAGCTAACTTTCTCTCCCCACCCAACTACCCACTAGGTGAAGGTCTGGTAAAGCCATAAAGTGACAACTTATTATTGCCAATATATATTTACCAGCAGAGAGCAAACGACAAAATTAAAGTGTCTAAAAACATCTGATATCAATCATTTATTACATATAAGTATGTTTTAATTAATTAAGTTGTAAAAACTGGTTGTATAATTATTATAGAACAGGTGGTCCCTTCAGAATGTGAATTTTTATGAAGTAGAAGTAGATGGGGGACTAGGATTGGAAGATATATGTGGAAAAAGAAATTAAAGGAGGGTTTATATATGTCATGTAGACCAGGGCAGGCCTGCCAATTATCAGTAATTTATGTCCTAAAGAGGAAAAAGAGTGAAGAAGATGGCTAGGTGGGTAAGTTGGTCATGACAAAGTCAGGATTCTCAAGCTAGGGTGGAGATTGTGTGTTAAAGGGGCCCATATCTATATCTATATATATATATATATATGTATATGTATATGTATATCATGCATGTTTATATATATGTGCTGTGAACAGCATTCCTTTCCATCTATTATGATCAATAATGGATGTTCCCTAAGCTTTAGGATATTGGACCTTGGATACCCAGTCTGTTGTAACTCTATAGATAGAGAGAGAGAGATCTAGAGAGAGAGAGAATTGCATGAATGGTGGAAGCTGTCATATATTGAGCTGTGGTAGACATTGAATCCTGATTGAACCCATAGAGTAAAACAAATAGTGCAGCTGGCCAACGACATTATATAACATCGGTGTAGTTATATCATCATAATATGGGCTACATGAATGACTCAACGAGGATGACCATAACTTAAAATTTTAGGATTTGTTTGGTTTAGTTTTTTAAAATATTTTTTTTTATTTTCAGATAATTAAATATTAAAAAATAATTTTCTGTTTTGTTTTCAAATAACCGTTTTTTATTTTTTCTTGGTCAATTAACGTCATTGATTACAAAAGAAAAAACAGTACTATGACTCGGTTTTTATTTTTTTAAAAAAAGGGTTGATGAGCTGAAAGGTAAAGCTGTTAATAATACCTAATACCTAAGCGTTTTTTATTCAAATGTCGGTTCCAAAAGATATGTAATACTATTATGAGTTCCAAAATTAACGTTATCTATTTATGTAACGACAAAATTGAATGGTCCTAACTTCAATATATAGGCACTCTTAACTTGAGTCACACGGTTCATTCACTTTTTGTCACCCTACCCACCAGTGTCTATAGAGCAGGGCCGTGTGTAATCAGATAGCGAGAAATTTTTCCCTGTTTCAGTTCTCCATCACTTAGTTGTACTGGATTTATATAATAGGCCAAAAGAAATCAGGAATCCACAGGCATGCATGATGCATGGAGAATTGTTTAGTCGGCACCAATCACAATTCTTAGCATGTCAGCTTGTAATTAGTTAGGATATGTAGTCCGTTAATATTGGGTACATCCGGCGTATTTTGTATCGAGCTCATTTAAGTATACGAATAAATTTTTAATACGCTCAGCATACCGTACATCAAGTTCATCCAAATATACTAATAAATATTGAATGCGCCTAATGTACCGTACATCGAGTCCATCTAAATAATACATGTCATGCGATACCTTCTCCTCTCATACATGAGTCTCATGAGGTCTTGAAATAAGTACTATTTTAGATTAAAGTCCTTCCTTTGTGTGATTTCCCCTTGATTTTCTAATAAATTATCTTACTTACCAAAAAAAAAAATACCTTTATTAAAAATGTGTGTAATATCATAGTGACGTCGTTTTATACTTCAAGTTTCACCGGTTTTAGTAGTGAAATTTCACTATTGTGGTGGTTAAAATTTACCAACGTGATGGTGAAATTTCAAAATATGAAAATATGGTCAAGTTTTTTAAAGCAGAAAAAATTGTATGTCCTAATTTAATTAGTTTTTTTTTTTTATAAAAAAATTCTTTTAAAATAAATATACATTTAATGTATTTTCTCTCGTCAAAAATTTCAACTTAATATGCAGTTAATGGAAAATGTGTTTATATATATGGTGCTCCCAATTTTCACGAACACTTCGGTTTTTTTTTTTTTTTTTTTTTCAAAAGTTAATTTTTATGAAGAGTATTTTTTTTTAGTTAATTCAAAGTGTGAGACAAAAACCTTTAAAATCTTTCAATAACTCGACTAAATTTTAAATACTTAGAAGTACGTCTTCCCAACCAAACCGAACAAGAAACAACAAAAACTAACCACAAAACGTACCCAACAAAACTCAAACTCGAGACCTGAACTTACTTAAGCTCTACAAACTGCTTTGATTGATTCCAAGTGTGGCAAAATATTGATTGGGATAGAGTACCGAGGCTGGAGGGTAGGGTGCAAGGGCAGGAGGAGGTATCAGAAAATGATACCTATAGACCCTACAGTCTTTCTGAGGTATGGACCAAGATATATATATATATGTATATATATGTATATATATAGGGTCAGTATATATATATATATATATATATATGTATATATACATGAATGTTATGGAATACCAAGAACAGTGTAAATGATATCTCACTTCCCAAGGTGGGGGACCTTCCAACTGACAGACCTCGTCTTTGCCCCCGGAATATTCTCCGGCCCACCTTCCCGGAGACATTATTCCCCAGCTGTAGTAGTAGTCCCTAACAATTTATACCCACCTCCCATCTTAGGAGCGTGCATGTAAATCAGTCCTAAAATGCCTGAATGCATGTTTCAACTCCCAACTGTGTCCAACACTAACTACTCCGTCTTATATTAAATGGTTTTTTATGGGGAATAAATTTTTTTAAGAAAACATGTAATTATTACATTATTTTTATTTTAAATTATAAATTATCCTTTTAAGTTTAAATATATATATAATCAAGTTTGAAATTTTTTAAAATTTTAAAAATATTTTATGGAAAGATGTGAAATATGTTGTTTAAATTTGGTAAGTGGACAAGTATTCTGATAACTCAAAAAGTAAAGATGAATAATTATTATGGGACAGAGGGAGTATATCAAAAAATTAATAAAAAAATAAAATAAGAAATCTAATTAATAAAAACTAGTGAATCTAAAAAATCAGCACAATTCGAGTTTCAACCTCCAACAAAAACAAAAATTTTAAAATATTCTGCAATTTTCTAAAAACGTGATTTTAGCGTCCTATATCATGATATTTTTGAATTAGTCCATTTGAGTTCAAGTAACATTGTAGGTCTGTTACTTGTCAAATAAAAATAATAATAATAATAAATATGTAAAATTCTCTCGTTCAATAACTTCAACCAGTTTTACCGAAAAATATATAAATGGCCGGAATTTTTTTTTTTTTTTTTTAAGCTCATTCGGTGTGTATGTCAGATTGATGGATTAGTCGAAAGGTCTTGATTAAGCAATATTTTAGTATCAATTTTTAATGATAATGATCATATCAATCACACTCGAATGCACTTAATTCATATCCAACACCTCTTTTCAAGTTCAGCTTGAATTGAGGTTAAGTTAATTCATGGAAGTTTTATATTCAAATTCATCCTTAAAATAAAAATGGGTGTGAAAATCTGTTTAAATATTGAATTGGACTGTGATTGAATTGAAATAGGTATAACCAAATTTTATCCTTCTAAACCTAGCATGTTGCACCGTCCAACCATTTATATTAATATAGTTTGCCAACTTGCTTCCGCAGGCCACCATTCTACTCAAGTTGGGCACTTGGGGCAGACCCGAAGTTAGACCTTTCCGTATTCAATGTATGTATATATACATACATATATATACACTGTTGTAATAATTACCAATGGAGATTATCATAATGTTTTGCCACTACAAAAATTCTTTGCAAGCAACTTGTTAGAGAGCTTGTGAGAGGGACGTTGAATTTCATATATTTTTGTTATTGGATGGTGACGATGATCCAGTGATATTGAGTTTTTTTACTAGTATTACATTACGGAACATTTCAAATGGTTGTTTCTGACCCAAGATAACATTCTTTTTATTCTTTTTAAACACAAAAATCAAAGTTAAAATAAATCTCATAAATTTTTATGCATACAGAAATAACAAATTTGTTGCTTAAAATTAAAAAAAAAAAAAAAAAGAAGCAAATTTCCAATGTTAGATTGGAGAAAACAAATACAACTACCTGTCTCCAATTGATGTTAGCAGGGAATATAGAAACTTATTTTGTTAATCTGTGTAGTTTGTGATTTTATCTTTGCAAAAAAGAAGAATAACCCACAAGTACAACTGCAATGAAACTTAGAATTGCATCTCGAGTAGGAGTGCAAGAAAAAGACGCAGAACTAATTATAAAAATAAAAGAAATTAAACTTGCAAGAGTGGCCCACTAATTAAGGAACATCATATCAGATGAGCGAGCAGTAAATTTGAACATTTTGAATTTGACTCTCGTTACTTCACAAGGCACAAAAACACAAAGTTTGAATTATATGTATAGTGTATACGTAATTACACATATTCGAGGTTTACCTTACAAGTCCAAAGAGAGAATTGCTAAAAGGATTCTTTATTTCAAAAAAATTAAAAAAAAAATAAATAACAATAAAATAAAAGAAACAAAAATAAAGGGATAATATAAAATTTACTTCATGTAACTAGGGAAGGAAAAAACCGGCCCTGAATATTTTAACTCACTACAAACAATTTGAACCCCATACTTTTGTGGTAAAATATTTACTATTTAATCTTTTTGTAAAACAAAATAGATGAAACCAAAAAATTTCTAGAATATATAAATAAACAGAAACTAATATTTTATTACAAGGGATTCCATAGCCCAAGAACTCCACCACAATCGGCCCCACTCATTCCAATTGCACTTTTTATATACGAGTAAATTCTGTCATCATGATTCATTAATGCATTAATTAGGGGAGAATATATGAAATTTTGCAAAGAGGTATACCTTATTTAATTTAATTTAATTTAAGAAATTCTTCACTTTATTTTGGTTTAATAACTCATTTATTTCTTAAACAAATTATTCTGTTTATTAAGTTATTAAACAAATGACTTAATTCTAATAAAACAATATAATTTGAGATGATTTACCGATGCAATTCGACAGTCCCATTAAAGTGCAGGGATCCAGCTGATCTTGTTTGAACAATATTTGTTTTTCAATCTCTGTGGTCCACATACTTTTGCCTTTTTCTCTTTTTACTACAATTTGCCACAACAATTGAATCACAAATATTATATACCAATATACACCCACAAACGTATACATGATATACACACACAGACACGTAAAGATAATTAACTCCTCAAGCTAATGGAAGGCACTTGTGTATAATATTTATAAAGACAAAGTGCAAAAAAAAAAAAAAAAAAAAAAAAAAAAAAAAAAAAATTCCTTGCTATATAAAAATATGTGTAAGAAAGTCATTAGCATGTTTGTATAAATCTCTATAATTTAAAATTTTGTAGCGAATTGTTCCCTTAGTTATCAATTTTATTTATTATTTATTATTTTTTGTAAAAACCCAAAAAATACTCTTAATAAATTTTGTACATGTAAGAGCTTTTATTATTATTTTTTATTATTTTACTTTAAGGACATTTTATATATTTCAATCTTCAAATTGAAAGAATGTCCTTATTTGATTAATTTTAAAATGTAAGAATTTTTTATTTAACGCTGGAAGAATTTTTACACATTCTGTATTTTTTGTAATTTACCTACATGATTAAATGGCTGATTGTAAAGTAAGTACTCTGGCACATAATATGTGCAATTAATCATTTATGAGCTAAATGGGTGGATTAAGTTGAAGGATGATGCTAATGGGGAACTTTAATTTTATGGTTAATTGATTTTTGACATGTGCCATAAATATATATATATAAAAAATAATATTCTAGAGAATTTTAAATTCTAAACTTCTACTTTGTAAAGTAAAAAAATACTTTAGGTCAATTTTTGTTACCAACTTATATGAAAATTATTGAGATAAAAATTGTAAGACAAACACCATATTATGCGACTAAATATAATCAATTTTAAATTTATTGTTTTAATTTTTTTTTTTTTTAAATGAGCAATACAAATTGTATATGGTGCATTACTTCAGGTTTTTTCTCTGTTAGTTAATGTTATAATGTCGTCAATTATAATCACTTCTTTTATAAATTGACCTTATTTAAATGGTGTGTATATATATATATATATATTATGCAGAAAATGGAAATGATGTTAATAAAAATAATAATCGTTGTAATAAAAGTGAGTAAAGAACAAAAACAAGAAGTATTAGAATTAGGTCTGCATAAATGCACATATGAATACCAAAGATCTCTGTTCCCTTCCAACTCGGAAGCATTTCTTGTTTGGTGGTGCAAAGACAAAAGCTTTCTCTCTCCAACTATATATATATATTCTGTATCTATATATTAAAACCACTTTAAATCCCCTCTATTCTCTTTCACCTGACCACTTTATATTGCTATATGTTCCTGTTTCCTTACAAATATTGTTCTACTATTAAAACTGCTTTTGGGTCCTTCCTTTACTGTACCTAAGATTAAGAAGAGCTCTGAACCGTTCATTCTTTTTGGAACCAAAACAACTACTACTACTACTTTTCTGTTTTGATCACTGAAGCTTCTTTAACTTAAGCCAAACCAAACCCACTTTTGGTTCCACTTCAAACCAACTCTGTGTGTTGTTTATCTTCAAATCAAACACTTTTTCCAACTACCTTCACTTCACTCGAATCAGTGAAACTTGTCCCGATCGTGATTTCTCAGCAGCTCGATCTTAAAGCCCACAAATTTTGTTTTCAGAAAGCGTTTTTGGGTTGACTTGTACTCGATTTGATTTTTGTATATGAGAAGACAAGAGGGCATTCTTCTTCCATTTGATTTGTAAAATGTGTAGCCAACAGGGCGATCCCATGATTAAAAACAAGCTTAAGAGACTCTGTTGCAATTACGGGTGGTCTTATGGTGTCTTTTGGAGATTTAATCAGCGAAATTCCTTGTAAGCTTTGCTTCACTCTCTCTCTCTCACACACAGAATTATGTTCCAATACATGATTTTTCGTCTTCTGGTATGGTTTGATGAGGTTTTATTATGAACATCGACTTTAAATGGCTTGTTTGTTTTGTTGCGTCACATAGATGCTTATAACAACTAAGAACTGATACATATATACATAAGCACACACAGTGTCTTCTATTGATCTTTGTATGTTACCAATACTAATGCTTAATCTCATTGGTTACTGTTATATTTACTAGTAACATATTTTCCTATTTAATTTCCCTTTTCTTTGACCATTAAAAATTATATTTTTGGGTATTGTTTCTCTTCGTTTTTACGTTGTTTGGATGTCCAAACTAAATTAAAACCCTTCTCTCTCTCTCTCTATATATATATATTTTTTCTCTCCTGGTTCTAAGGGTTGCCTGGATTCCACAAGTGGATTTAGTGTAAAAGGAGAAAAGCATTTTTTTTGGTTTTCTTCAGTTCTTTTAGAATGAAATCTATGCAGATTCGCTAATTAGTGTGGTTAAATTATCAAATTCTGCCAATTAAATGCATCTGTACTCTAAGATTACAGGTTTGATTAGTATAGATTATTAGATTCTGTGTGAAACCAAGTTTCTCCGAAGTTCAGTACTACTATTTTTGCCTTTTTATAGAATGAAGTGTTCTAATTGTCTCGAGCTTCGCATTGTAGATGTTGCATTAGCCTATGAAATTTTCATATATATATATATATATTCGTTATTCCTGCTCATTCTTAACGGTTCCATGAAATGTTATGCACACAGATTGTTGACAATGGAAGATGCCTACTATGAAAAACAAATGGGGGCTGCAATTGACGACATGCTTCTGCAAGTCCACATGCTGGGCGACGGGTATGCCTTCATACAGATTTTAACTATTGTAATTTCAAGCTTCTATAAAGATTTGCACTGAGAGATAGAAATTAACAGAGTAAAATCATTAGCCAGGACTTGGATGAGGCTAATCTTGTTATAATTGTCTTGTTTAGAATCATTGGCCAAGCTGCTTTCACTAAGAAGAACCGATGGATGTTCTCGGATGCTCACTGTGGAGGACAGAATCCTGTAGGTTCTAATGGGATTCAAGATGTATTCCAGGTATGTATTGTTTTTGACTGGTTTATTTTTTCAATCCAAATCTTGTTCATCAGTTTTTTTCCCCTGATGAAAATCCATTTTCTCTCATGTTTGGGAATTTTCCTCAAAAGTTCCCTTTTTCTTTTCAATTGACTGCATTTGTTAAGTTGAAATTCATCATCAATTCGTGTTGAACTGCTTAATTTGTTATATTTTGGGGAATCAGTTAGTTAAACAGGATGTGAGTTTGCTTTGGTTCACTCATTTGAGAATTGTTGTTTTCACAGGATGATTCTGAAATTCGTCGCCAATTTTGCTCTGGAATACAGGTGCCTTTTTACTCCTTTTAGTTTCATTGAGCTTGGGAAATTCTAAAAATGCTAGCTTATTTAAAACAGAGTTGACATTGAGATTTATTATGTGCCTTTGAGCTGTTTTCCCCGATAACCTTATGCATCTCTGTTTGTATTGTCCTTTTTTCAATCCCGAAGCTTTACCTATTGATGATGTAAATTTATTTTGCAGACCATTGCGGTAATCTCTGTTGAACCACGAGGTGTAGTACAGTTTGGTTCTACCCAGAAGGTTAGTACTGTGATTATATATGCAAAAATGCAGCACACAGACTTCTTTCTCATTATTAGCTTGTTCAAGTCCTTCAGTCTCATTTGTTTGTATTTTCCATTTATCCTAAGCTTACTTTGTATTTGGTAACATTCCAAGTGAGACTATTAATAATGTTGGCTTTTTGTGCATGCAAGTGCATTGCCTTGTATACATTTAAAGATCTTAATATAGAACTTGTAGTGATCTGTCCAAACTCATATTGCTAACGTTCCAAGTGAGACCGTGTGCATGCAACTGCTTTGCTCTTTATACATTGTGATTTTGTTAATATAGAACTGCAAACTCATACTCTCCCAATTCCTACTTGAGCTTATCTTCCCTTTTTCATATTTATTACAAAATTTAAAATGGGACCTATAAATCATTTCAAGAAGTTAACATCTACTGTCTACCATTACATACTTGAATTAATTCCTTTAATGGTACTGCTGCAGATGCTGGAGAGTATGGAATTTGTGGATCAAACAAAAAGACTATTCCGGGAGATGGAAAGCTGTGATGGGCTTACACTGTCAGAAAATGCACCTTCATCGTCAACCAGTGAAGTTTATAGTCCGTATGGGTTGTTTACTTCGTCGGTATCATCAGGAAATTCCAATTTTGGCAATATGAAACCCATGCATGGTATCAACTCTAATTTTTTTATGGGAACACCTTGTTCTTCTACAAATCTTTCGCAGCCAGCCCTTTTCAGTTCCAACCACATAAAGATGTCCCCCCTCATTAGGAACTCATCCCATCTTGGAAACCAATTGCAAACGGTTCACACAGATGCCCAAGTTAGATTACCTAACAAGTCTGGTACACAGTTAGGACAACCATTTTTTCAGTCGACCGCTTGCGTTAATCACTCAGCTGTCCAAACCCCTTGTATGAGTAGTGGAGATTCTATTCTAACGTCATTCGAGCAAAAACTGCCATCTGAAATGGGGGTTCAGGGTTCTCATGATATGTTTCCTGCTAAGCCAAATGGTACTGCATCCTGCAGAAATACATTTCAGATATCCCCGGACTCAACGTTCACTTCATTACACAGCACAGGAGGATTACTTGATGTAGAGAAAACATCTCAATACAGCTCAGGAGAATTGATGAACCACCAGTGTTCTGCTATGTTATTCCATGGAACCAAAAGTGGACTTGCTGAAATATCAACTAGCCCATATGCATACCAAGACTTGTTCCCGGCAAGTGATTTTATGTCAGATCTCTCTAATTCATGCCCACTGGACGATTTTTCCCAGTTGTTTGTCCCCTCAATAGAGCAGAGCAATAACACAATGGCTTCGGCACTAAACGACAACCTGTCACAAGAAGCGAGACTTGCCTCAGTTTTATCTAATTTGAACGGAGCTGATGGTCTGAGCGAAATTCCAAGCAACCATCTAGCTAGTTCTGTGCAAAGTTCCATTACAAGCACATTTACTTCTGATGGACAAGAGAAATGTTCAAATATTTCTGGTATTGAAAATGACCTGTTTGATAGTTTGGGTGTAGATTTTGGGTGCGGACAGGCAGGGGATCTTTTAGATGACATTCTAATGCCAGTAATGAGTGGTGGTCAATTGGATTTTACTGCTAGTACTTCAGGGTGCATCTCAGAGCAACATGTTGATCACAAGGTCCCCCAGAAAGGGTTATTCTCCAAATTAGGAATTGAACAGCTTTTGGTTGGTGTTCCTGGGAATTCTAATTCTGTTGCGAGATCAAGTTTTGAGGATGAACTATCCTTCACAGCTAAAAGAAGAAGAATAGGGAGCAGTGATCAAGTGCAGTTTTCAGGGCTTTCATGCTTTGGTGAGAACAAGAACTTATTGCAGCCTGTATGTAACATGGACAGGAAAAACAATTTTGAACCTAAGAAAGAGGTCATCCTGAAATCGGAGATAGAGTCATGGATTCGTGACAGCTATAGCATGAATGGTAGAAGCACTGTTGTATCACAACCTAAAAGGGAAGAACCTGCAAAGGTGACCAAGAAGAAGGCCAAACCTGGGGCTCGACCAAGGCCTAGAGACCGCCAGCAAATCCAAGACCGTATCAATGAGTTGAAAGAACTTATTCCTAATGGTGTAAAGGTACTTTCTTTTTCTTCAGTTCAGTGGAAATTAAATTGGAAAAGGATGTGTTTTGTGCCTGAGAAAAAAAAAAATTTTTAATTCAAAAACATTTCTCAAATATATTTTACTCTATCACACAGTTATACTAGATGCAGCTTTTAATGCTATATTGTTTAAACTAACTGCATCTATAACTTATGTCTTAATCTATGGATGTAACAGATGAGCATTGATTCCCTGCTAGCTCAAACCATCAAACACATGCTTTTTCTGCAAAGTGTCACAAAACATGCTGACGAACTTAAACAAGCAGATGAGCCGAAGGTAATGAGTTGGTCTCTTCGTATCTGTCACTTATATCTTGGACAGTTATTTAAAGGAAAGAATAAGATTTCATACATTGCTTGTCACATAACAACAAACTTGCTTGATTCTACAGATGATCGGCCAGGAGAATAAAGTGGTTATGAAAGTCAACTCCAGTGGTGGTGGTGGCATTACGTGGGCATATGAATTTGGTACTCAAACAATGGTGTGTCCACTGGTGGTTGAAGACCTTAGTCCCGCCGGGAAAATGCTTATAGAGGTACAGAAAGGAATTAAAAAAATAAATAAATATTATTTAAAAAAAAAAAAAATAATTATGTGCCATCCACCCTGATCATCTATTGCCTATTTCTCGTGGAGAACTTTGATTATCCATATATTTTGAACCACTTTCAATGTATGTTCTCTTTTCTTCTGCAGATGCTTTGTGAAGAACAAGGATTCTTTCTTGAGATAGTAGATATTATTAGAGGTTTTGGCTTGACGATCTTAAAGGGAGTGATGCAAGTTCGGGAAAATAAGCTATGGGCACGCTTTATTGTTGAGCCTGAGGTAAACATTGAATTTATAGATGGAAGAAAGGATTTTTTTTTTTTGATCAAGTATAGATGGAAGTAAGAAATATGACCAGATCTCTTGTTTTATTTTTCTCTTAATAAGATAAGAATCCATTTGCCTTATTTCTTCTTCTGTAACTCATCATTAATGTGTTTATTAATGTGTTTCAGGCAAGCAGGCATGTAGCGAGAGTGGAGATATTTATGGCCC
This sequence comes from Cornus florida, assembly GCF_030987335.1. Lineage (NCBI taxonomy): Eukaryota > Viridiplantae > Streptophyta > Magnoliopsida > Cornales > Cornaceae > Cornus > Cornus florida. The sequence continues at coordinate 104,146,380 of NW_026775575.1, read as the reverse complement.
TTGTTCAGCTTCTACAACCAACAGCCGCCAGTGAGATCGAAGCTAGTGATCAGCCTAGTAATGTCATCGATGGAGGGACTACTCTGTTCAACAATTATCATCAAACTGTGGTTCCACTTCCCATCAGCTTGGCCGACACACTTTGCTGATTGAGTTTATAATGGAGCTAGAAATGCCTTGAGCGTGCATTCACCTATAGGGTGCCTGCCATGATTGGTATTAGGAAATCGAACCTGAAGGCCGGGCTACAACAATAGATGAAAAATGAGGATAGGATGAGGAAAATGGAATGTCTACACTTGTTTATAGCTAGGAAATACTTCTAAAAGAAAGGCTTTTTGAGTTACTTTTGTAAAGAGTTCCCGGTGGAAATGTTGAATGAAGTATTCTACAGGAGGACACGTCCAGTGCAATAGGCAAACCCATACAATTGATGGGGTCTGTGTTTGGTGAGAATTAAGGGAACAGAAATTGAGAATAGTGGTGCTTTTATTTCTCTGTTTTTGTTTTTTCTTTGTTATTTGTTCCTCTTTAGTCTTGCCGTTGCTTGTTCATATTTCAAAGCTGATAAACTATTTAGTTATAGGCTAACTGCTAACCTCTGGTTTGCTCTTTGGTCATCCTGTTGTTTCACTAATATGCATGCTCTATGCTGTGTGTGTGTGTGTGTTGAGTAACCATTTGTTCATGATTGTCCTTCCCTTCCCTTTAATCATATAAATGAAATTTACTTAACGCATGGATTAATTGCAAATTCTCTATAACTTGAGGTGGAGCTTCCTCTATTTGTGTTTAATTGATAAAGATTCTCCCTGTAAGGTTCAATTTTTTGCCCTATATAAAGACCTAATTGAGACTTTAATAAAGGTTAGAATTAGCTTTTGATATAGTCTAATGCTACTAACTATGAATGTGATAAAAGCATTGTTGAAAAAAGGGAGAATGTGTAAAGAAGGCGGCTACTTTTGACAGTTTTGTGGCTTCCAAACTAGTGCAGCTATTGAAGGCTCCAACAAAGGGAGATGAGTGCTGCTATTCCCATTTTAGTAAATTATGCACAAACCGATTGAGACATGTTAAAAAAAGAACCCAATGCTATCTGCATACAATTGGGTTAAAAAAGCACAAGGGCATATTTGTAATTGAAGATCCTCACCTTTGGACAACTAGGGCTTTGGTAAATTAAGAACTTTAGTGCCTCCATTGTAAAAGACCAAATACTAGAAACTTAAGAGTGTTCATCTCAAGATGATGCACTTCAATAATTTTCTTATCAAGCATCACCTTTTAACACCTGTATAATTTGTATTTTCCAGCCCTAAATGCTCAAATAAGTGCACATTGTAACATCTATATTGCATTTCGAATTTTTAGACCTTTAGCAAGTTGTTCAATTAGTCATCTTTAAGGCTCTAACCTCTAAGGTTTACTTGGTTTGTAACTAGGGAAACAATTTTCTGAGAATAATTTTATATTTTCTGAATTCTTAAGAACTATTTTCAGAGTTACAAACCAAATAGCCAATGTTAATTTTTCTTCTTTAACCCCGGCCAATGTTAATTTTTCTTCTTTAACCCCGTGGCAAGTTTCTGTGCCCATCCTTTTAGGTGATTGAATCTAGAAAAAATGCTGGCTAGGCTATTAGTTATTCTTAGGCAATTCTATTTATTTATTTATTCATTTTATTATTATTTATTTTATTTTTTTGGAGAAAAGACTTCCTGCATAACCTATATCCACTCTATGAAAACTGACTTGGTTATACAAACAACATAGGAATACAAAAGTATCTAACTAGAAAATGAGCCAGAAGACGGCCCCAAGAGTTGGGGGACTGTACATGAAAAACTCAGCCCGAACACACAGCCAGCAAACTCCAGATCCAGACAATTCTTTTAGGTAATGGCATCCACTACAAGGTTGCAGCACCAATGATTTCAAAATTCAAACTACAATAACGTCCATAATCAGATGCTGCTGGAATTAGGGCATAAGCAGATCCTGCAACAAAAACGCTACAAAGTGAAACTCTTTTGCTTTCAGCACAACATTGATACTTTGTAGAAGTTTTCTTCCAGAGTTCAAGAAGATAACCTTCATCTTTAAACGGTTTACTTTGTTCGATCCAGCTTCCTGAGATGGATACTTACTATGCATTATGAAAACATTTTTCTAACATGCTAAAGTTTGATTGTTGGACAAAGGAAAAGTAGCCTTTGGTTAAAGCACACGAGTCTCCATCATGCCTCTCAGTTCCATACAAATTTTGCAGCTTCCAACAATCTACAAAGAGAAACAGAGACCCATCAAGCATCTAAATTGTTGTTCGCATTATAATGCTCCGTCAACCGGTTGACAGTTCCATCAACTAACACACGCTCAATCAGGTCATACTTCTTATAATTTGCTTTAAGGGGCTTTCCCTGCTTATCTGCCAGATTCTCTTCCTCTGCTAGTAGTTGCTATAAATGAAAAGGAGAAGAACAGCATTACATGACAGCCTCCCGTAAAATCAAATAAAAATAAAATATAAAATAAGAAAACACACAGAGTCATAGCAAAAAATGAAATGCAATAGATATTCAAGGAACAACAGAGTTAACCTAGTGCAGAAATGAAGCTTCAGCAGCATGTTTTCTAGTCAGATGCTTAAGTTTCTTTGCCCCCTCATAGTCAGGATCATTCGAGTCCAACCAACAACAATGTATGTTTCTACCAGGCTTTCTTGGGCGATCGTCTAGGAAGCACGGACACTCCAAAATGGGCGAAGAATCCGTGTCCGACGCGTGTCGGACACGGACACGCGTCGGACATGCCCCGACACGTGTCGGACACGCCAAAAAACGTGTCTGGAAATTTTTTTTTTTTTTTTTAATTTTCGGACACGGCTGGGACACGCCACGGACACGGCTCAGACAGCTCAGACACGGCTCGGACACGGCTCAGACAGCTCGGACACGGCTCAGACACGGCTCGGACACACTTTTCTGGAATTTTTTTTTTTTTTTTTAAATTTTTAATTCTGATATGTTAATTTTTTTTTTTTTTTTTTTTTTTTTTTTTTTTTTTAATGCTGATATGTTCTATTTTTTGTTTTGTACTACCCTAAAGATGTTGATATATATATATATACTAACCTAAAGATGCCACAATTCGCCGTGTCCGTGTCCTAAAGATGCTGATATATATATATACTAACATATCAGTGATATATATATATATTCCAACCTAAACATATCATTTTTTTTTTAAATTATTAATGCTGATATATATATATATATATACACTATTCGCCGTGTCCGTGTCCTAATTTTTTTGGATTTGCCGTGTCGCCGTGTCTGTGTCGTGTCGTATCCGTGTCCCGTATCCGTGTCCGTGCTTCTTAGGCGATCGTCAAACATCTCCACTTCAGCAGCACGTACCCCCACAGGCCTTGGCATCCCAGACACCATGAATGAGAAATTGGCCATCTCTAGGACAATTTCTCTGGCCTGCTTTGCATTTTCCAACTCTACCAGAGCACAACATGGCATATTCGGTGTTTTCATGTAGTTTGGGATGAACTGAACATTTGTCACGTTTCCAAACTGATTTAAAGCAGTTTTAATAACAGCTTCAGTGACCTGTGGTGAGAGGCTGTCAATATAAACAGTCCACTTCACCTTCTTTTCAAACGCAGCATATTCTGCTTCGGGTGAAGAATCCATTACAGAATGATAAATTCAAACTTTCCCTGTACAGCAAAAGGGAACAAGATTTTTTAGAATAACTAGCTTCAGGAGTCAACCAAAATTCCAATCCATATGATCATATATATCTATGTATATACTATATATACAAAGATGCTTTCCAATTAATGACTATGGATGCCCATCACTTGGATAACCAAACCATCACCCTCACATCTAGAAAATTTGTTTAATGCTATAAAGTCTGACTATTTTGCAACCATAGCCCTCCTTTTACAGCATGAGATTTTTAAATGAACGTGACCACAAATATCATTCACCTAACTTCTTGACAACCAAACCACTTACAGAACAGAGAACTCCATTGTTTGAATAAATCACAACAATTGATGACTATCTTGCCATCTTTATTGTAAACATCATGTCGAGCGTTCTTTTATTCCCCAAATAATTATTGGACGCCTCCTTTTCCTGGTTCATTACTTACCATAAACAACAAAGGGTTGGATGAAACACCGACAAGCAACTTTTTTGCACAACAGCAATTGAACCCTAAAAATGACTCAGATTTGATGTCTTTTAAAGCTCAGATTTGGTACTCACACACACATGCCTCCACTGAGGCTTGAACCCTTGACCCCCCTTTGGGAAGTAAGGGCCTGATACCGCTAGACCACCGACCCGTTGGTTAGGCTCAGATCATCTCATAGATTTGGTAGTAATCTAAAAGCATTTCTTTTCTCTTTCTTTCTTTTTTTATTTTTTTATCCCATCTCTCAAAAAGTACTCACCTAACAGACGACTCCAAGGCATGTCACCACAACTCCAACTACACTAGGTAATGGCATTTTAAATTTGCTACTGAGTTATACTGTTCCTTCCAAGACATTTCCGCAGCATTTTGGCTGCATCCACACTCCTCCACTCACTGCATACATGAGCCAAAGGAGACGGATGCACATCGTTATTTACCAAAAAAAAAAGAAAAAAAAATGAAAAGAAAAGAAAAGAGTAATGCATATTGTCTGAAAATAATAGAGTAATAGAATCATCAGTGCTAGCCAGTGTTGGTTCCGTTCACACAGGGTGCTGAGAAGAGTAGACTAGGGACATACATAACCTTGGGGACTGACTTGCACAAAGTGACCATTCTCAGGCTCCAAATGCATTTTCACGGTTAGCTTGAATTTTTAACAAAGCACCAAAAATGGACCCATTAATAAAATCATAAACACCACCTAGATCACAACAAGGAATCCATATGCATTTATTGAATTCCTGAATCTGGTCGGCCACAAAGGAAACAAACCAAACCAAACCAAACAAAAATAACCAACCAGATATATTTGCAAACAAATCATATAGACACTTGTTAGTTCTACTTAATTTAGCTACGATACTAATTATTTTAGAATTCCTTAAAATAATCCTCTCATGGATGAGAATCTAAACAATATCTCTTTACAAATCTATAAAAAAAAAAAAAAAAAAAAAAATTAAAATAGGTGGGACCCACCATTAACACACAAAAAGGCTAAGAGACCTATTTTTGGTCTCATTTCCTCCTCACCTTCTCTCATGTCGCTGAAAATAACACACTTAGGCTTCGTTTGGATACGGAGGAGAGAAAAGAAAAGAAAGGATTAGAAAAGAAAAGAAAAGAAAGGAAAAGAAAGGAAAGGATAACTATAATGTTTGGATAGATGGGAGAGAAAAGAAAGGAAAACATAATATTCTTGTTTGAATAAAATAGAGGAGAGAAAAGAAAGGAAAGGATAATAATGAAATTACTGTATTACCCTTTTGTAGATTTTGATAAATAATATATGTATGTATGTAAGATTTTTATACCACATTTTCTATCTCTTCATAAACAGCAGCCTCTTGATACAAGAAACCTATTCGCGTGTGGACATAAAAAATTAAAAAATTGAAAAAACCTGCATTGCAAAGCTCTGAAGAGCTTGGAAGGCAAGTCAATTAATGAGATACAAAGCTCGGATAAATAAATTGATTGCAGCAAGAAGGATGTAATAACCATACCAGCAATATTATATATATATAATAAATTGATTGTACACACATACTTTGCAATATTATATATATAATACTGAGCATGAACTTGAAATGAAATAAAGAGCAGCAGATCAAGTCCAAGAGGATCACAGAGCATCTAATATGAAATTTTGGGTCTTCGAAAGGAAAATAGATATAGATAAACAAAAGCAGATTAATTTGTTTGTAGGATTAAAAAAAAAAAAAAAAAAAATTACTAATTTCTTCCAAAATTTTCTCATTTTGTGGTGAAAAAAAAAAAAAAAAAAAAAAAAAAAATGAATGAAGAAGAAGAAGAAGTTAATACAATACCAAGCAAGAACATCAAAGCACGTTATGGCAAATCCTAGAAAACCCATCTCTGATTGCAATCTTATCTCTTTTCTTGGCCTTTCAATGGATTAATTCTTTAGTAGTAGTAACATGAAGAAGAGACTTAAACAGAAAACGCAAGCGAAGAGGAGCGGCGCAAGAGAAGAGGAGCAGCGCTTGCAGATGCGAGAGAAGAGGACTAGAGAAGCTGCTGCCCTATTGTATATAGAAATTGGAAGGTTAATTCTGTCTTTGTCATCCTTTCCCCTCAAATCCTCTCAAATCTTCTCAACTTTGAGAGGATTTGTTTTTATTGTGCTAAAGAGATTTGGAGGGATAGCCTATCCCTCCAAATCCTTCCCAATCATTTCTTTTCTTCTCAATTCCCTCCAACCAAACACACTTAATCCTATCCTTCCCTTTCTTTTCTCTCCAATTCCCTCAATCCAAACGAGGCCTTAGTGTTTTTAAGTGCCGTTTAAGGCAAATTGAAGCCCACGACGAGATCTTTAAGTTGATCAAAGCAATTTGGTGTTTAGTGCACTCTAGGAGAATTGGGATCTAGGGCACAAATTGGGGGTTTTGTAGAAAATTGAGGTAGGGGTCTCTAACCCACATTTTCTGGTTCCTTTGTGAGTTAATTTCATGTAATTGTTGTTAATTTGTCTAATTGATGATAATTGTCCTAGAATGATCTTGCAGTAATAGATAAAGTTCATGATTCTATATATACATGTTGATTTGTATGAAAAGCATGCTTAAATGTTGATTTCCTATGTCTATCATGTTGTGAATTGTGCTAAAAATGATGTATGTAACTATATGTGTTTTCTTTGAAAATTTTGGCAAAGAATGATTAATTATGTTACTTGAAAATATCATGTTTCCATGGTATTGAAGGCATGAGACATACATGCATGTCATGGGGCATGAAGGACGAGAAATGTTTTGAAAATAAAAAATAAAAAATAAAAAAAGGGGATTTTTGGGAAGAAATATTGATTAAATGGTTTTGAGAAAACCCGGTCGCCGCGGAGTCAACAAAGGGCCGGTGTGTTAATGTAACCTAGAGGGAACTAGGGAAAACACCCTAGCGTGGTTGAGCTATCAGGGCCCCAAATGACGCCGCAGGGGTACCAAGGGTCAGGCACAGTAACCAATCCTTCTCTCGTGTCGCTGCGGAGTCACCAACGGACGGGTTATATTGATAGTTTGAAAAGTGATGAATTTAGATTTTGAAAGTGGGGAGCGACATATATGGCATCGCATATCATGGCACGGCATTGTTTATTTGAAAATTGGAATTAATGTTATTATTTCCCGGCATAGCATGACCCCCATCCTTTATTCCTATTTATTGTTTGGATTCACGGGGTCACAAGAGGTGTGTCTTAGGCACCACCTACTGAGCAATTTTGTTCACCCCTTATTATTAATATTTTTCAGGACACGAAAATGAGGTGACGAATGACCATCCACCACAAGTTTAGATAGGATTGGAAATTTATATTTTGCTATTTTTGTTTTACAACTTTAATATTTTATAAATGTAAATTTTGACTATTCTGTAAAACTTTAGTATAATTTGTATAATGTTGTAAATTATGGACTTTTGATTTCAGCTGTATTTCATAGACTGTAAATTGATGTAATTAGATTTTGTTCCTTGTAAAGAAGTATGAGACTAAGTAGTGGACTAGTACTTCCACATTTTTTTATTGAAGGAATTGGAGGGAAGGGACTCTGATTATATGTATATAGTTATTTTGGGAATTGGTATATTGTTTGCATTGTGCGTTGCGACATGATAGATTAGTTTATGGCCAAGTGAGGCCATTACATTTTTTTTATCCATTTCAACAGGTTGTGGTAGGATCCTTCTTAGTAGAGGTCATGCCGAATTTTTTTTTGAATTGGTATCATTTTAAGGTCGTGACAAATTTGGTATCAGAGCTATGGTTCGAATACCAATAGGACGACGGGTAAAGGCCTACTTGGGATTGCATGGGGAAGTTGAATTGCATGATTATGTGCTATGTGTTAAAGTGTTTAAATGTTTGAAAAGCATGCCTACTTGTTTACTTGCTTACCTGTTCATTTGCTTACGTGATCACATGCTTATATGTTTTCAGTTTTGAGGGCATGCCTAATTGCTAAATGCTTACGTGTTTAAATGCTAAAATTTGTGTTACATAGCCATGTATGAGAAATAGTTAGATGATCTAACCATGTAAATGAAATGTGAAAGGAAAGAAAAGCATGTTGATTATGTATGAGGAGTATGGTAACGAGAAGTGGTAGGCACGGTGTGTGCAGTTCTAATTTAAATGCTAATGTGACAAGTAATGAGCCTGGTATATGCCAACGTGTTTCGTGTAGTATTATAGGTTTCATTCATTTTGTATACGTATATGGCTTTATTCTTATGTGGTTATACGGTTAACCATTGGGATGGTTGCTAAGTATGGTGGGGTACTTGTCACGGCATTGAGGGTTGTGTAAGTTTTGACTTGAGTAGGCGAGGAGCTCGGTTACTCCAGGGTTGTTTGGGTGCTGGTTCTTGTCGAACTAATGGCGTGGGCTCCTAGCTCGTGGATTGAGCTATTTGGCATATAGTCATCATGATCTTCTTAGTTGCATTTTGTGCGGTGCTTAGAGCACGACTTTAGAACGGGTCCATTTTTCATGGCAAGGTGCCCTTGTTGTGTGTGAGTTTCATGTATTGATGTATGGTTCTGGTGACCGTAGAGGTCAAGTGTACGAGTGAGGGTTTCGGCATAACTTTAGGAGGTCGGTGTTTGCGACTCAAGTCACAGTTTGGTGTGGAGGTTCTTTTCGAACCGGTCGTAGTAGGTGTGACGAGGGTTGTTTGAGTCACAAATGTAGTCTAAGGATTGTAAATGTGTATTTGAGCATTTTGGAACGGCTTAAGGAAGTGTGTTGGTTTTGATTTTCATGAGAACTTGTTGGATCTTGCAAGTCTATGGTGATTTAGGACCGGTTGTCGGATGTAGATCATTTCGTGGTCTTAAAGGAATCTGTTTTAGGGGCTGGTTTGTCGATGAGTGATTCTCATTTAGGATAGTTACAGGAGCATGTTACGGGTAATCGATTCTCGGTGAGTCGGTTGCATGGCTCAGTCGATGAGTGGGGTTTTGGGTTGGCACGGCTGTCTAGAAGGTCTCGAGGTGAGGTATAGTGGTCATTTTTAGCTGTATAGTGCAGGGTTGCACGATAAAGCAGGTAGTATGGGGTCATCGGAGTGCTTGGTTGTTTATGGATGAAGTGATAAGTAGTGAGTATTGTGTTATATAGTTGTTTAAGGATTCGAAGAGATAAACTAATGATTGGAGTGATTGGGACGAGGTTGATTTTGTAGGTGAGTTGATAGCTCCATTTGATTTTTTGTCGAGGCCAAGAGTGTTCGAAGGAACAGTGAAGAAGGGGGGTAGCGAAGTTAAACCTGGAGTATAAGGTTTTCTCATTTAGGCACGTAGATCGCCTTAGAAGGAGTAGATTAAGTTGTCGGTTAAGCGTTAATGATTGATGGCATCATTGATGGTATTGAGGTGACAGTTGGGTGTTGAGCATTCTGGGCTTTATGCTCATTTTTGTTTTGAGGATTTATCAGCATGGTATTGTCATATTGAGGTTCTTTTCTAGTAGTATGCAGTGATCATTATGGGGAGTATCGAGAGTAATGCTTGTTCTTTTGTTACGATGATATTGTCTTAAGGATATTCGAGGAAAAATTCTTTAATAGTGGTTTGACGGTCCGGTGGGACGATAGGATAGAACTGGGGTTGGAATGAGTGGCAGTAGAGGTGTTATGGTGTTATAGTGTGATGCTTAGTTCTGATGAGCAGAATGGTTTAAGGTATGATCCAAATGCAGTTTGGAAATTACGAGTTGTTTGTTGTGTGTTGTCAAGTAGGTGATGGATGGCGTGCCAGTTGAAGCAATTGTGGGCGGTGTAGTCACTAGAGTTAGTGAGGACGATGTTGCCAGATAGGCACCCTTTTCTTTTGGCGAGTCAGTGGGTCGTTGTGATTGAGATCACGGGTTTTGTGCGCACGGTGATCGAGGCAGTGTCGCCTTCAAAGGGTAGAGGTGGAACGGGTGACCATGTATCGTTGTATTTCATAGAGTTTCTCATTGGGAGATTATTGGGTAGGATGGGACGCGGTGTCCAACGTGTAGTAATGGTTCCTAGTGTTAGTATGTTGAGGGTGTTGGTGCTTTTATCTACTTGGCTTCGGTTAGCATAGTGTTGCGGAGAAGTGTGTGTGAGGTTTCTGTGATGATTGTGTAGGACGGTCTGTTAATGGTGAGGTCGCTTAGATTGGTGTTCGTGGTCTCGTATGTGATTCCAAGTTGGTTATTCTCCTTGTGTATAAGGAGTTCATTTCATCTCAAGAGAGATTGGGTGTCCATGGTTGGACGAACGATGAGTAATGTGTGATAGATTCTCAGGTTCATTTAGGTGCGAGTCATCAGTCTCTTGTAAGAGCTGGGTTCGTTATCCTTTTTGTTTGTTCTGGTCAGGGCGTCGTTTGTCGTGAGTTTTGTCCTCCATTTAGGAGTTGTGCACGTCCGTGGTTGGACGGATCTGTGTCGGATTTGTTGCATTGTTAAAGTTTATCGGTGGAGGTCCTGATTGAATGGGTTGACTCACTTCCACGGAGGGAGGTGGAGTCTTGGGTTCTTGTAGTGCTTATTATGAGAGTGATTTTAACTGGTAGAATGCGAGGCACAAGTCACCGAATAGGAGTTGTGTTTCCGATGTTTAGTACTAGCAATGGTGGCTAGGGGATATGTCGTGAACTGTACATTAGAGGATGATTAGGTGATGTAATATGAGTCATGTACTCGGGTGTTTTTATTGATGTTGATTTGAGCAGTGTCTTGAGTATGCAATTAGAAAGTTAATGTGGGATTTTATTGAAGAATAATGGGAATGATTGACTTTAGTTTTGAGGTTTCGGACATGAGATAGTCGTATTGTGTGTTTTGATGAAGTCAGAATTAAATCGAATGATGTTACGGAATTGTTTACCTGGTATGGGTACGGTGAGAAGATTAGGAAGCTTTGATGCTAATCGATGATTGAGACATTTGGTGCCTTATCGTTTTGTTTGTTATGGTTATATGATTGAGGTATGATTGAGATTATAAGAATATGTATATGACTGTATAGTTGTTGAAGTTATATAGAGTAATGGATTGATAGCGAGTGGATCTCATTGTTGTTTTGTGAACTGTGTGAGATTATATTTGAGGTGTGGGCCTGAGGATAAGAATGACATTTGTGCTGAGACCGGATCGAGGATGAGGATGGCCTGGCCAACCATTTCTCTTGAATCAATTCCTCTTTAGCACAATGTCGGGTTAAAGGTCAATGATTGCTTTAAATTGTCACGAATAGTGAGTGTACAGTATTGGGCGTGTGTCAGTATGGTGGAGTGGATTCAGATGGTTTGTCTCGGGTGACGAGGTGTGTTAGGTGGGACCAAGTGTCCAATCCATTTGATAATTAAATATCTTGTTTTGAGGATTTGTGCCCTGGGTGCAGCATAGTGCGCTTTACTGATTTGGTGACTAATGTTTATGCAGTTATTGGGGGATTCATTGTTTAATCGTCTTGAAGTTGTGGGTGTAATGGTTGTCGTATAGTGCGATTAGTAGATGTTGGTGCGGTTATGTGATGATGTAGCTACGTGTTAGATACCGAGTGCTTGGTCTGATGGGGATGTATAAAATTGGGATTTTGTGTGTCCTTTGAAGAATGAGTTGAGGTTGGATGTTGTATTATTCGGTGGTCTGATGACTGTTCTTTTCTCGGGCCTTGGAGCCTTTTGTGAATGTGTCGAGTAGGCTGATGTCCGTTTTGAGCCAGACGCAAAGTCTAATTGGTCTTCTGTTATGATAAAGGGAGAGATGGGTATCCGCTTTGGGTTTTAGTAGTAGTGGTGTGTGATTGCCTGGTGACATCCGGTGTCGAAGGCAATAATGTCGGTAGGTTCATAGTCTCAGGGTTTTGTGAGGTGTTCTTGAAGAGTGTGGCTGTGGGCCTTTTTCTTAAGGAAGGTAGATTTCGAGGAAGAAATCTCTATAAGGAGGGTAGATTGTGATATTTCCATTTTTCGCCATTTTTCATTTTTTCGAAAATTTTTGTCGTTGCAAGGGCAATTTTGTCTTTTACCTTCTTGCGTACCAGACACTGCGGAGTGTGCCAGTTGTGTCCTAGAGTTGTTTAGGACATTGCATTGAGTCCAGGACTCTTTGAAATGCCAGGGTGACCATTTCTACATTTTTTCTGTTTTTCGGGCCGGACGGCTCAGTGTGGGATCCGTTACCGGAATTGTTGCATACGGGTATTTTGGTTGGGTTCATTTTCATCATATTTATCTTGTTTAATGTGTTGTATAAGGTTGTACATTATTTAATGTGTACAAGTATTTATGTGGTGTAGAAAGAAACCAAAAATAAAAGGGAAATAAAATTAAAATAGGCGGGACCCACCATTACCACACAAAAAGGCTAAGAGACCTATTTTTGGTCTCATTTCCTCCTTCACCTTCTCTCTCCTGTTGGTCTCTCCCTCACCTCACTGTTCTTGCTTTTTTTTCTTTTTCATTTTCTATCAAAACTTCAAGTTTAGATTTCTCCTTCAATACTTATGTTTTTAAGTGCCGTTTGCGGCAAATTGAAGCCCACGACGAGATCTTTAAGTTAATCGGAGCAATTTGGTGTTTGGTGCACTCTAGGAGAATTGGGATCTAGGGCACAAATTGAGGGTTTTGTATAAAATTGAGGTATGGGTCTCTAACCCACATTTTCTTGTTCCTTTGTGAGTTAATTTCATGTAATTGTTGTGAATTTGTCTAATTGATGATAATTATCCTAGAATGATCTTGCAATAATAGATAAAGTTCATGATTCTATATATACATGTTGATTTGTATGAAAAGCATGCTTAAATGTTGATTTCCTATGTCTATCATGTTATGAATTGTGCTAAAAATGATGTATATAACTATATGTGTTTTCTTTGAAAATTTTGGCAAAGAATGATTAATTATGTTACTCGAAAATATCTTGTTTCCATGGTATTGAAGGCATGAGACATACATGCATGTCATGGGGCATGAAGGATGGGAAATGTTTTGAGAAAAGAAGGGAAGGGGGGGGGGGGGGGGGGGGGGGGGGGGGATTTTTGGGAAGAAATATTGATTAAATGGTTTTGAGAAAACTCGGTCGCCACGGAGTCACCAAAGGGCCGGTGTGTTAATGTAACCTAGAGGGAACAAGGGAAAACACCTTAGCGTGGTTGAGCTATCTGGGCCCCAAATGACGCCGCGGGGGTACCAAGGGTTAGGGACAGTAGCTAATCCTTCTCTCATGTCGCTGCGGAGTCACTAACGGACGGGTTATATTAACAGTTTGAAAAGTGATGGATTTGGATTTTGAAAGTGAGGAGCGACATATATGGCATCGCATATCATGGCACGGCATTGTTTTTTTTTGAAAATTGGAATTAATGTTGTATTCTTTCCCGGCATAGCATGACCCCCATCCTTTATTCCTATTCATTGTTTGGATTCACGGGGTCACAAGAGGTGTCTTAGGCACCACCTACTGAGCAATTTTGTTCACCCCTTATTATTAATATTTTTCAGGACACGAAAAGGAGGTGGCGAATGACCATCCACCACAAGTTTAGACGGGATTGGAAATTTATATTTTGCTATTTTTTTTTTACAACTTTAATATTTTGTAAATGTAAATTTTGACTATTCTGTAAAACTTTAGTATAATTTTTATAATGTTGTAAATTATGGACTTTTGATTTCAGTTGTATTTCATAGACTGTAAATTGATGTAATTAGATTTTGTTCCTTGTAAAGGAGTATGGGACTAAGTAGTGGACTGGCACTTCCATATTTTTTTTATTGAAGGAATTGGAGGGAAGGGACTCTGATTATATGTATATAGTTATTTTGGGAATTGGTATATTGTTTGCATTGTGTGTTGGGACAGGATAGATTAGTTTATGGCCAAGTGAGGCCATTACATTTTTTTTATCCATTTCAACAGGTTGTGGTAGGATCCTTCTTAGTAGAGGTCATGCCGAATTTTATTTTGAATTGGTATCACTTTAGGGTCGTGATACTTTCACCCTATAGTATGATCACTTGAAAGTCAACTGAAAATAATTCCATTATAGTTGTATAATTCCACACCCTCCTCCAACTCTATCCAACTTTTTAACATACTTCCAAAGAGGGGTGTTGTCATCAAGGTTTACCCCGTTGTCATCAAGGTTCAACCCCAACCCTAGAACAGACATTACTGATTTTCCTAATAACAAACAAATAAAAGTAAATACTAAATACCAAACAAAAACCGCAACATAGTACAATAAAAGATAGTTCAGGCAACAAGAAAACAAATAGCAGATAGACTAATTCAATTCAAGTATCCAGCAGAAAATTTCCAACAGCAAATACAGAGCTATGATAATCATATTAGACTATTTAAACAATCAGATGCGATGACGAACAACATAGAAAAATTTCCAATCCATGTGTGCGTTTTCAAGAACTCCTAGTTGATTTGACAATAATGAAATGAGAAAAAGAAGGGATGAGAGACCTACAGGACATGGGATTGATGTCCTCATACTACTACGTAAATTAATTTCACAACACATGCATTAACGTTCAAATAAATGAAGTTGTTCTACTGTAATAACGAGGAAAGGGTTGAAGGAGAGGAGAGAGGAAGTGAGAGTAGAAAATGGACCTGAATGAGCCGCCGGTAGAAGAGCAACCGCCGGTGGGCTAGGGCCAATCACACCGAATAAGGGGTCAAATTTATGTTTCTCAACTGTATGTCATTCTTGTTTGGTGGCCGAGGCACTTTACTCTCTCCTTGGAAAAAAAATTGAACCCACTAATTGTTTTTATTTTTAGCTTTTTTAGAATGAAGAATATTTTTAGTTATTTGGTATTTCTGAAGACCGATACACACAAAAGGTACGAAAAATTCTGATGTCCCGATACACGATACAGAAGACACATCAAATATTTTTTGATTCTTAACAATTCATGTATGGATGTCTTATGATTTTCACTCACTCTTTCGAGAATATATAATGTTTTCTATTCTCTCTTAAAATAGTAACAGATGATCGTGTAAAAGGTTATAGCATCATCCCATACGCAAAAACCTAGCATTTAATACTTAGGTATCGAATTAAACCAGTCATGGTCAAATGATCCTAACGGTAGTTTAGTTGCGTTTAGTCCCCACAAATCTTTAGTTATGTTTAGCCCCCACAAATGTTGACCTGGTTTAACTGTCGTTTGTTGTATTTATGTGCGTGTGCTTAGAAGGCAACACGAATTGCCACTCTCGGCGGCTCGGGCGATCTGCTCTTTACTGTTTTTGTTGTGCGTTGCAGTCTTGGAGTACAGGATTGTAGACGATTGACAATGTACCTTTAAAACCCCTCTTATAGACACACCATAACCTTCATCTATAATAATGACATGGCAATAACATTGTTATTATTGAGAAATCATATCACCCCCTAAATCAACAAAACCATCTAGGGTTATCTTAAACACCACAATCATCATCAACAGTGACGATAACATGATTGTATTAGAAATATAATAACAAGCCAATTCATCAAAGTCAGTTATGAGTCATAAAGTTCCAAACTGCAGGTGCTTAGCACACAAGTTGCATAATGGGTTGTTTAGAAATCAAGTCCACAAATCGTCCTGAGAGGGCTCAGTAACGGTACTTGGTGGAATAGTCTTTGGGGGCAATTACCAGCCCACGACCCTTCCTAGCCCCTCGATAGATTGTTTCAACAATGTCAATAAACTCCTGCTTGTCCTTCATTGCCCAGTTGATCTTATTGTTGTTTCCGGTGCCAAGATCGATCATTATGTGTTTGTTCCTGAAAAAGAACATGACGGTAGATGGGTCGTACAGCTCATACATTGTATTGAAGTCGGGCACCTCTGTGATGTCCACCAGGTATATCACAGCAAAGTTCTTTATGGTCTCAGCAACCGAAGCCAGCACTTCATCCATCTATAAACCACAAAACAAATAAATTAGATTCACAAAATCACAGCAAATACCTATCAACATCAATTGTATGCTTTTCAGATAGATTTCATATGCATATACATATAATATGACACAGGTAAGTTGCAAATTGTCAAGGCAGCAAATAGCAATTACAGCATCTACTATCCAAAAGTCCATCTTCCAGTAAATTTCAAAAAAATAATAATGAAAAAAACCCTCCTAAATGAATCTATTTTTATCAGTAACCTATCCCAGTATTGAGGCCTGGTAATGCTACTTCCCCAATCACACCTCCTAGTGTCGTGCTAATATTCTGACATAGAAGACCATGAAAGAAGAATCATGACACATATGCATCCTATTTATAAGAATCAAAAAGATTTAATCATTACACACTCAATTCTAATCCAATAAGGGAGAGTATAGATGGATTTTAGGAGGGGGAAACACCTTTTAACCTTATTTATGCCATTTGCATACTTTTTAAAAATGTTTCCCAGTATCATTATAATCAAATGAGCTTGCCATTTTTTCATCTAAAAAATACTGTCAACAAAACCAGCTATACCACTTTTATAAAGCAAAGAAAAACAGACACAAATTCAAAATGACATGAATATAGAGATGCGAGAAATCCTAAAAACTAAGACAGACATGACGAGGGCACGGTAAATAAGGGACTTTACCCACTTCTTGGTACCGTCACAAGAAGTTCTTGGAGGAGGAGGACTTGAGACAAGCCTAACTTTTGGTATTTCACAATGTGACTGCTCTGAGGCTCGAATTCGAGCTGACACCGAACCTTTAACAACACTGTATATGATATATATCCTAAGACTAATATTATTTTCATCAACCTTAGATTCAAAATCCACAAATCTAAATAACTAGAGTGATAACAATAATTCTCTCATTTAAGAAGAGAGAGAGAGAGAGAGAGGACTAGAGTAGAATTTCTAAACTCCCTTTACAAAGTTTTTGTAATCAAAATCCTAAACAAAGAAAAAGGAGAGAGAGAGAGAGAGATGACGTAAAATTTCTAAAACCCTTTGTAAATATTTTTTTTTTTTTGAAAAAAAAAAGGGAGAGAGAAATTTATCAAAAGATAGAATTAGAGGGGGAAAAACACAGAGAAATAAAAAAGAAGAATTACGGCTTTGTTGACACATTCTAGAACTAAAGTACTGATATTATTAATTCCGTCCCAAAAATAAAAGTCCCTTTCATTTTTCAAGTGTTCCATAATAAATGTCCCTATTTAAAAGAACATGTAGTAATTTACATTGTTTTTGGAAGCATATAATCAACGTCTTAAAATTAGAACTGACCAACGGGTCGATGGCCTAGCGGTATAAGGCCCTTACTTTCTAAAGGGAGGTTAAAGGTTCAAGCCTTAGTGGAGGCATGTTTGTGTGAGTACCAATTATGAAAAAAATAAATAAATAAAAATAAAAATTAATTATTTAAAATTAGAACTGAATAAAAAAAATAAAAAAAATAAAATAAAAATAAATAAAAATAAAATAAAGAGTCAAACTTTAAACTTATTTTTCTCCAATTTCTAATTCAAAGGCACTAATTTTATGCCGACGAATATGGTTTGAGAGCATTCCAAAACAATCCTTAAGAGTATAAAAAATCTCTCATTAGAGCATTCCTAAACCATCCTTAGATTACTGAAATTTTCAGACAAAAAGGAAGTAATGGTTATTAAATAGTAAATACTAATCCCCTAAAGCAGGGTGTTGGGATGGATTTAAGAAAATATCATTTGTTGAATTTATTTCAGCCATTCACATACTCATTATATAAAATAGATCATGAAAATTTCCTCCAGAAAGAAGAATAATCATATTACGTTTCTAAGTGTCATTATAATCAAATGAGCTTACCAATTTTACTTGAATAAATAATATGCTTGTCAAAACTACAAGACCACTTCTATAAAGTATTGACATCGCATCTAAAGGGAATAAGTATGGTTAACGATGCAAATCATATCATCTTGAAGAGGGGGAAAAAAGTTATAAAGCAATCACATCAACTAGCAAGCTGTTATATTTCAGTCTTCTTTCCTGCTAACCATATTTTTGAGACACCATCCTAATGCGCATTAAGGTAAATACAAGTTGTGGCAAATATGAGTTTGATAACCTTTTCTTTTCCCAAAGGTTTGATTACCTAATTAAGTATTAAGATTTGTAGAATAACATTAATTCTAATATTAAATATGTTCAATAACACTAAATTAACTTACTATTTCAAGTTCAACACGAATCTGTCACACAATGTGCAATACATTGTCAATAATCCACTGAGCCAGAATCAACCTAAGCAGCCAAAATTATTCAAAGATGTTTTACATGGCGCATCTACCATCTAAGAGGAGGACACTTTATCGGATACTAACATTTCTTGGACATAATCATGATTTTCTGGACAGCTATTAACATTTTCAGTATTTATTTCTCAATTTTATCAAACAATAACAAAATGGCATATAGAATAAGACAAGCCAAATTTTGATTAAGCGAACCCAGAAACAAATTATAATTTTTATTTTTTATTTTTTTTAAAACAAAAAAAAGAAAAAAGAAAAAAGAAAAGACAGAACTTAAAAGCAGAACACGAGAAATTGAGAGAATCATGTTTCAGTAAATAACAATAACATATACAACAAGAAAAAACAAGTTAATGCAGGAAAAGCAAAATATAATAAAATAATAATAAATCAGAATCATAATAAAGAGATCAATTCTGGCAAAGAATAAAGATATATATATATATATATATATATATATATATATATATATATATATATTTATTTATACTATATTTATTTATTTATATGAGTATACCTGCATGCATGTTTCGTCCCAATCATGGCCAAATCGAATGACAACTAGACGCTCTTCTTCAGCGAGGATGGCCTGATCTACAGCCCATCCTGAGTGCAGATGTGGCAGCAAGTACGACATTCCCCCTCTTTCTTCTATGTATACAGGAAAAAAAAAAAAAAAACAAAACAAAACAAAACAAGAAGAAACAAAAAAATGATTCAGAAAGCAATCATTGCAAGGAGGCTCCTTATATAATATTTTTCTCAAGACTATCATAGATGATATTCTAAATTAGTGAAAGGCAAAAGAAAATAAATCATAATATTTTTTCAGTTAAGTTACTAAATAAGGGAGAGACATCTAAATTACATGATGCAATAATTATTAGTCGAAAATTTCACTGGCATGAGTGGATACCTTATGCACCTTTTCGATAAGTTTTAAATTGGGATAGAGATCCACCAAAATGGTTAGCCTTAACCGGATGTGTTAACAGGTAAGTCCGAAATCTGTTCCCATCACTGTCAGAGGAGATAACAACCATCTCTCCTTCCTACACAAGAAAGTAAACAATACCCAGAGGTATTATGTGTTACCCCCAACCAATGGACAAACATACTTTTTTCTTGAAAACTCCCTGTTTCTCTCTTATCAAGGCAAATTGATGACCATCCATTGGTTGAGGTACCATTTGTAAGTACCCAAGGGTATTGTATACTCTATCCTTCTACATCTTGTGCATATGAATGCAAAACTAGTATAGATTTCTAGCATGGTTGCTCTTGCTAGTCGAAGGACCTCTTCGTGATTTTTCTACAAAAAAAAGACACCCATCATTTTTGTTATCCAACTTTTGACACTTCTCATCTATGGATCCACTTATCAATTTATCCAAAATACCATTGATGATGTTGCTGATTCGTATATAAATAAAAAAGGAAATTACTCATTCGATCAATCCACCATTTTTCATTTCGTATGTACACTTTCTTGAGTATGATGTTGGTAATTTTATCTTATTTGATAATATATTGATAAAAGAATTTTGGTTTATATAGGTTTTATACTTGCAATTTGAAGGGTTGTAATTGCAAAATTCGTGAAAAAAACATTTAAAAGTCTCCAGATGATGTACCACAGAGATGAAGCTTTCGTTCATGGAGATGGAAATTTGTTCAAAAACCATCGAATTACATACGTATATACATGGATGCAAATTCACAGCCAATAAATAATAATCAGATTAAAGAGAGAATAAAGAGTATAGATAGAACAATCATACCCTAGCTTAAGCAGAGAGGAAATCAGAAAGAGAAAGGAGAAAAACCCTAACCCTAAAAACTCAGAAGATGAAAAATACCTGAACAATAGTCTAGGTGTAACAGTGCCTTCTTCCCCTTAGGATTGCGTGCGTTTGTATCGCCAAGACGGCACTGTCTGGCTGAAAAAGACGGACTTTTAAGCCCTTTCCATTGATTTTCTCTTTTGGCCCATTAGTTTTGAAAATTACATATTTGCCCATTATTTTAAATAATTACATATTTGCCCATTATTTTAAATAATTACATATTTGCCCATTATTTTAAATAACTACATATCTGCATTCCCTAATACGAACCCTAGCAACCGTTTGATTCACTCATGTGTATCTGAATTTTTTTTTTTTTTTGGTGATGGCGGAGACAATCATTACCTCTGAGACACCATCTTCTTCGTCCCAAATGAATCCATCGTCGTCGTCGCATATAATCTGCCGGGTGTATGTCCTTCGCTTCTTAATAATAATAATAATTTTTTTATTTTTTTATCATCGATCTGTTCAATCAAAACCAATATAATTGTGTTTAATTCATTTCATTAAAATAGTTTAATTTCTATAATTGTTACTAAATTTTCATGTCTATAATTAGCTGCCAGTTAATTGTTGTATTTTAGTTTTATTGTTTTAGCTTAAAAAACTGTGACTATAGTTGTAGAACGCTTCTGCTGAAGGTTTGATTTTTGTTGTTCTCTTGTGAAATTTCAATAACGAAGAATTGACGAAAAGATCAATGATTACCACCCAGAAGGAAAAGAGTATCCTGAAGTAGAAATTATAGGTTGTTTAGTTAACCATGCTTGAACTGTGTATATATAAATATAAAGATATTTAAATACATTTGTTAAATCCTGTATATTTTCTAGGTTCTTAGAACTCATTTGTCATGTATTTAGCATGCTCTCACTATATTAATGAGGTTTAAAATTTTGATTTTCTGTACAGTTTTTCTCTGGCTTGTTTCATTAATATTCTCACTCTACAGAAGGAACCTCTCTGTTCTGTTTCTTAAATTTGCTGAATTTTTTATGCAGATGTCAAAAGCAATTTTCACAATATACTTGCCCTAGATGTAACAGCCGGTATTGTTCCCTTAACTGTTACAAGGTAATCACAAATTCAGGCGAAACTCATTGCAAGGATTCTAAATAAATGACTTTCTCAAGGATCTTATGCTGCCGAGAAGGCATATATCATCATATGTCATACGTGCTTCATAGTTCTTACCTTTTTTGCTTTATCAGTCATGAATGAAGCTTTCCCTTCTGTGACAGTGTATTCAGATTCAGTGGATATTGATATATGTTCTGCTTTCTGACTTTCTATTGGTATGTTGTTGCAGTCTCATAGCCTTTACTGCACTGAATCCTTCATGAGAGAGAATGTAGTGGAGGAGCTGCAGCGGTTGCAACCTGATGACGGAACTAAACAAAAAATGCTGGACATACTCAAAAGATTTCATTCAGAAGAGGAAATGGATATCATGAATGAGGATGGTATGTTATTACTATTTGTCCTTACTTTACTTCTCTAAAATATATGTTGCTGAAGCTTGTTATGTCTTAACTTAGGTATCGTAAATGATTTCTAGAAAAATAGAATAAATAGAAAGGTGTATACAAACATAAACTCATCAGGTGTGCACCCATTTCTAGGATATCTAGTTCACAAAGACCAACTCTAGGACACATAAGGAAAGTGAAATAGTTGAGTAGTTTCTTTAAGTGCAGAAGGAAAATCTAATCACATGAGTTTAATTTAATTTTTTTATATTACAGAAGACTGGGCAAATTGACAGGCAACAGACACTTGTCTGGGAGATGAGGAGAAGATGCTAGATAGCTTAGTTGGAAATACTTGTTAGTAATACTATATTCTTTGATTCGAGATCTGGTGGGAGGTTGAATAAAGTCTTCACCCTACCTCCACCTGCCTGTCTAAAGAAACCGAGTGCAGTATAGACAAGGATATATGGATGAGTGCTAGGAAATTATAACAAAGAAATGTAGGTTCCACAAGAAGTCAGAAGAGCTGTCTATTGAAAGAATGGTCCCTAATGAAACTTGATGAATCTTGTGCTCATTATAAAATTGTAGAGCAACATTAGTGGTAACACTTTTGGTTAGTTATCATTCTATTATTTGCTTTATTAGAGAACAAGTGTTTACGAAGCTTTCATTTAAACTCTCTTTTTCAACAAGCTTTTATATCAAAGTTGTGCTCTAGTATTTGCTTTTGATTGATATATTTTTTTGATAATCATGTTATGAGGTTGTACTAGCTATAATGTGATTCGTAGAATTCCATTTTCTGCTAATCTTGTCAATTTTTTCCATCAAAAAGTTTGCTTAGCTGTGTATTTTTTTAAAAAAAAATTGTCAGATGCAACTTTGTCAGAGGAGACTATCCAAAAGTTTTTGTCTGGTATATTCTGTCCCCCTTTCTTTAATTTTGAGGTACTACTACAGAACTGGTGTCTGGGACAAGTGTTCTCTGGTCTCCATTTTATTGCTCTGGCTAATCTAAGTTGATTTGCTCATCCCTTCTTTCAGGAGATCAACTCAATTATGATGATTTATCTGCTGAACAAAAGAAACGTCTCCAAAGAGCTCTGATTTCCGGGGAGCTGAGTAAGTTTATAGAGCCGTGGGATCCATGGTGGTTGAAACCCTCTGCTAGAACAATCTCTCTCAGCCTGGATGGAACCCAACTCGTCCAACCACTTATCAAACAAGAAACAGTGATATCAAAGCAAGATGATACAGGAAGTCAATCACGCGACATTCCACCTGGCCCTGAAATCCCACTACCCCCAGTTAGCAAGCTTAGCTCAACTGAGCCATCCCCGCTATTAGCCATTCACCTAGTTGACATGATATATAGTTACTGTTTCACCCTTCGCCTCTACAATGGGGATTGGTTGTCAGATGCCATAGGCTCAGCCATGGTCATTTTGAGTATATCGACTGTCTTGGGACTAGGTGGGCAGCCAGAAACTGTGATGGAAGCTATGTCTTATTGCTTGGAGCAAACTTGCTCTCCTGATTACAGACACATGGGTGGCTTGCAGTTTGGCCTTGGTCTTCTCGATGATGTCGTAAGCCTGCTCTACCTTGGGGGCTGTGCTTTAGTTTGCTTGCTCTGTGATCTGCAGAGGCTGATTCAGGCTGCAGAGAGGGAACTGAAGTTGGAGAAACCAAGAAAGTCAAAAAGAGTGGAAATAAGGAGTAAGCTCAAACTTGCTGAGAGGAAGACATTTTTTATGATGTGTTGGGTCCATGAGCAGCCAGCGGCAGCTTGGGCTTCCTTGGGAGCTATAATAAAGGCAGAGAAGGGTTCAGCAATGGATTATGGAGGCAATAAGGGTGGTGCTTTGAAAATGGAGAACAAAACAAGTATGAGCAAGGTTATGATTGAGGAGATTTAGTGAGCTGCCATATCTTGTGATTTTGTATCCATTTCCCTGCTTTTTCTTTTTTTCAAGTTAACAAAATGAAAATCCACTTTCTGCCATTGCTTCTGGTTAAATATACCCATTTTGGATGCAAACAAAAATGCAAAGGAATCATTTCCATTTACATGTGATGAATGCCAAGTAATGTAATATTTCTTTAGTTGAAATATATAACTTCTATGTCATCTTTGGCCCCCATCTTTCCTGAAGATCATAGGCTATATAACGTCTACTACCCTGACAGATTTATATAGTTTGGTACGATTAAGATAGCAATGGAATGGTAACATATACATTCTAAAACCACAATCATAATAACAGAGTACTAACCCAATTGCTCTATGTTTTCTGAGCCTTACAAAAAGAATTAGAGTGAGAAATCTTGTCAATTCTTATATTTACCGTGTACAGAATTCAATAGCAAACATAAGACACTCCAGAGGTAATGGAACATTGTTCAGGTTCTGTAAATGAATTGACATCAGTGACCAGAGAGAATACATCCTAGTTGGAATAACAGTTGGAATAATCGCAACCTGTTATTCACAGCTTTCACCGTCTTCAGCAAATTCCTTTGGTCCCTTCTGACCACGGAACAAACCTATGCCTTCCACTGAAACCTTAATAACACCAGTTCGAACCCCAACATCTGCAGCATATCTGTTCATACAACACATAAAGGCTGTTGCTGTACCCAGACCAACAGGACTACTCGACATAAACTTCTTCAGGAGATAAGAAAGAAGGGCAGCCGATGGTGCTCCATGCTGCTTGACCACTTCTTCCGGGAGCTGTTTGCTCAAGAATCAGTAGACCTGTTTTGCAGTACAAAGCAAAATCCTCGCAGTTATTATTAAATGTGTCTTAGTTTCCAAATCCATTTCGAAGCGGGTACATGGCCCTATAGACCACTTCCTTTGGTGGGTCAGATTTGGCAGTGGTGCAAGTGCCACCTCAGAATATGAGAAGGAACATTGTTGGGGTGACTCCATATTCAAAGCGATACAAGGATCCATAACCAAGGAAACAATCCAAGCAAGAGAGCCTTACCCCACTCTTAGGTTGCTGAAAACCACAGTCGGGAAAAGTTGGACAAGTTGCTAGGACCTTTGAACCTGAAGCAGAGAAGTCAAAAGCAGACTCTGAACTGGAATCGGAGGAGCTGAGAGATGAGCCCCAACTTGAACTGATATTTTGCTCGCAAGTAAAATGAACAACTTTGTTTCCACCCACATAGATGCCTGCATGAGTGTTCCCAAGTGTCAAAAGGGTGAATGAAGGAATCATTAACAATGTATGATATATACAGGTCTTGGATGTCAATGAGATTAGCAAGTATAGTTATATAACAGCAACCTAGACTTCAATGGTTACAGAATAGAATTTAGTGCACAAAAGCAACCTCAAAAGTGACAAATTGACAATGTATCTAAAATTTCTTTGCTAGAAAAGCCAAGTCCCTTCTTCCAATATTTCAAAATCCCAACTGCTTTTCAAAGCCCTTCTTTGGAATTTCTTCCCATCTCACACAGTGAGACCTGTCATCACCTTTGCTGTTGCACAACCAGAATTTGCAACTTTAGTACAATCAGCATTACTTGATGCCACCGGAATGAAAACAATGGTGTAGTTATGTGACATCAGTCCTTGAAAACATCCAATTTGCTTTTGGAAAAATATTTACTGTAGATGATTGTTAGGAGCAATGCATATCGTTACAAGATTAATTAGTAAGTTTAGCCAGTGTCTTTAAATATCACGCGTCTCTAAACTTTCATATTCCAAAGTCTTGAGTGAGGAGGTAGAGAGAGAGACACACACACACAGAGATGGGTCTGCTCTCCCACAGAGTTAAAAAAAAAAGCGAGATCGTAGCAGGCGACCATATCTACACTTGGCGAGCTGCTTTCACTTACTCTCATCACGGTCTCTATGTAATCAACTACGTAGTATTTTTTCTCTCTACCCATTTTATGAATCCCTAATTTGAATGTTGTAATGAACAAAAACAACACTACTATCTTCATTTGGCCTCTGTTTTTCACTCTACTTAGGTGGATTCAAGATTTGCTATTTCTTATCTATACACCTAGAATTGGAATGTTCAATGTGTTTTTTCACTTCTTTTTTTTTTTTTTTTTTTTTTTTTTTAATCTATTACCTGATTTCCGTTTTCCCTTACTTATTTTGCATTATGTTGATAGATTTATACTAAAAAAAAAATCATGAAAAAAAGTTACTAGTTGTGATTGAGATCTCTGACTTGCAATGATGGGCATCAAAATCACATAGAACACCACATTTGTTGGAGGGATAGCGTTATTCATCCATTTGAGTTCGTTACCGCAGCAATGTGTAACTATTAAAACCTTAAAAAGTAGGGTAAAGACACAATAATATGTAGATATAAACTTTTATTTATATACACCCATAATATAAGAAAACTACAGAATTTTGGTTAATTTCTTAATATTTAGATGCTAAAAGTTACATATAGTTTTAGATGTATCAATACTAATATAACACCAAGTTTTAGTTATATAATCCTATTATACCTTTGTCATGACATTTTTTTTTCCTCCATTACAAAGAGTTCATTGTATGCTTGATTTGTGATTTCCATGTGTATATGGCAATCTTTTCTAAAGAAAGAAAGGTAAGGCACTTTGTGGTATGTTCATGTTTTCAAGATTGTTGGATACTGTTGTTGTTTTTAAGATTTGTTTTTTTCTACACAATACTTTGTTAGGAAGTGTTTAGAATGTCTCAATAATGTGCCCTAAAATAATAGATTTTTGCCATGTCAGTCACTTGTTTGGTGAAATGTTGGTATCTCATGCATGTCCGACACAGGCACAGCACCACATTGTAGAAGTGTCTGTGCTTCTTAAATTCTGGTACCGAGTTTTCTGATACTGAGCACACTTGTATCTATTAATGATATCCGCGATGACCACTGGTTGAACTGAAACTTTGTGTCCAACGGCATCTACGTCTGACATTTGAATAGTGGTACACTAGTTTCCATTTTTTATTTTATTTATTTCCTTATTTGATATACTTTTGCTTCAGAAGATTAAAGGGAAAAAAGAAAAACAAAAAATGTCGTCGTAGCTTATTAAGTTGTTCGTTTCCTTTTTCATTCTTCTTGGTTTTTCCAAATTCATGCATGCCAAAAGAGGTAACAACATATGTTTAACATATACAAAATTATACACTTAACAAAATCACCCTAAATGGAACTCAGACACACAAACGGACCCATGTCTAGATTTTTGGTTGGGGGCGCAGTGACTGGAAACTTGCAAGTTGCCACTGATCCTGCAATTTATGTGAACTTGTAGCAGACACATCTCTGTGTGTGTCTCTCTCTACCTCCTCACTCAAGAGTCAAGACTTTGGAATACGAAAGTTTAGAGACGCGTGATATTTAAAGTGAAAGCTCAAAATGGCGAGGAAAAGGAGGAGAAGAGCAAAATGTAGGCGTCGCGGTCCCTCCGTCTGCCTCGTCGTTAAACACTTGCTTTGGGTGAGGAAACGCAAAATGGCTGGCGTCGCCCGGACTCGAATCGGAGACCTTCAGTGTGTTAGACTGAAGTGATAACCAACCACACCACGACACCTTGATGGACGATGATGTCAGTTCAATGGCAGCGAAGACATTATATAGAAAAATTTATAGTTAGAAGTTTTGGGCTATTGAAATTGGAAAAATGTTACAATGGCGAATCTGGTACAGTTATCCATGGACCTGATCATTAATGAGAATTTGATAAATTTATAAAATTGTAATTTGAATAAAACGAAGAATAAATGGAGTTGTAATTTTTTATATTTAATTGAGTCTCCATTTCGAAAGTAAAAAACTCAAGTGAAGTTACTCTTGACAATTTTGGTTTGATATTGAACAATAATTAGTCAAGGTAGGTGTGTGTGAGGATGATTTAGAGTAAGTTTGAAGTTAGAATAGAGTATAACCGGTTGCATTTCATTTTAGAATCGATTGCATTCTTTGATTGAAAACATTATTCAGAATAAGTCCAACCGGTTACATTTTCACGTAGAATGATTATATTTTCCTGAATAAAAAAGAAAAGTTTTATTTTTTTGTCAACTTCTAATACTTTTTAAATTTTAAATTAGATGGATGTTTTATATATTTAAGTGCTTAGCTGTGTAATTTTGGCTTGTATATTGTGTGCCCCTTTTCTTTAATTTTAAAACCCTCTACCCCGAGTCAGCAAGCTTAGCTCAACTGAACCATCCCCACCATTACCCAGCCGGAAACTGTATTGGAATCTGCGTCTAATTGCTTGGAGAAAACTTGCTCTCCTGATTACGGATACATGGGGATGTCATAAGCCTGCTCTACCTTGGGGGCTCTGCTTTAGTTTGCTTGCTCTGTGATTTGCAGAAGCTGATTCAGGCTGCAAAGAGGGAGAAACCAAGAAAGTCGAAAAGATTGGAAATAAGGAGTAAGCTCAAGCTTGCTGGGAGGAAGATATTTTTTATGATGTGTTGTTGGGTCCATGAGCAGCCAGCGGAAGCTTGGGCTTCCTTGGGAGCTAGAGAAGGGTTCAGCAATGGATTATAGAGGCAATACGGGTGCTGCTTCGAAAATGGAGAACAAAACAAGTATGAACAAGGTTATGATTGAGGAGATTTAGTTAGCTGCCATACCATGTAATATTTCTCTACTTAAAATACTTCACTTCTATGTCATCTTTGGCTGAACATTTATTGCCCTGACTGATTTTTGAAGTTTGGTACCATTAAGATAGCAGTTGAATGGTAACATTTACATCCCAAAACCACAATCACAAAAAACAGACCACTAAACCCAATTGCTCTATGTTTTTGGAGCCCTGCGAAAGGAATTAGACTCAGAAATCTTGCCAATTCTTATATTTACCATGTATACAAAATTCTAAAGCAAACATGAAGACAATCCAGAACTTGAGTACACATTGTTTGGGTTCTGTAAATGATATGTTTATCAGTGACATGCGAGAAATAATACATGCTGATTCACATCATCTATATCTATGCCGCTTAGAAGCTGGAGTATCAGTTGGAATAATCGCAACCTGTGCTTCACAGCTTTCGGTGTCTTCAGCAAGTTCCTTTGATCTCTTCCGACCACGAAACAAACCAATGTCCTCCACTGACACCTTAATAACATCAGTTCGAACCCCAACATCTGTAGCATACCTGCTCATACAATACATTACGGCTGTTGCTGTGACCAGACCAACAGGACTCGACATAAACAACTTCAGAGGAGAAGAAAGAAGGGCTGCCAATGGAGCACCAACAACACATGCTGCTTGACCACTCCTTCCCAGAGCTGTTTGGTCAAGACTCAGAAGACCTGTTTTGCAGTACAAAGCAAAATCCTCGCAGTTATTCTTAAACACGTCATAGTTTCCAAATCCATTTTGAAGCAGATACATGGCCCTATGGATCACTGTTTCTGGTGGGTCAGACTCGGCAGTGGTGCACGTGCCACCTCGGAATTTGGCAAGGAATATTGACGGGGTGGCTCCATATTCAAAGCGATACAAGGATCCATCACCAAGGAAGCAATCCAAGCAAGAGAGCCCTACCCCACTCTTAGGTTGCCGAAAACCACAGTCGGGAAAAGTTGGACAGGTTGCTAGGACCTTTGAACTTGAAGCAGAGAAGTCGGGAGCAGACTCTGAACTGGGATCAAAGGAGCTGAGAGATGAAAACCAACTTGGACCGATATTTTGTTCGCGATTAAAATGAACAACCTTGTTTCCACCCACATAGATGCCTGCACGAGTGTTCCCAAGTGTCAAAAGGGTGAACGAAGGAGTCATGAACAATGAATGATATGTACAAGTCTTGAATGTCAATGAGATTAGCAAGTATAGTTACATAACTGCACCCTAGACCTCAATGGAATAGAATTTAGAGCACAAAAGCAACCTCTTAAGTGACAATGTTTCTCTAGAAAGCATGACAAAATGTCATCCCTACAAAAGAAACCCTGTTTAACAAAAAAATCTGCAAGGGTCCAACGCTGCCCAATCTGCAATTCAAGGCCTTTGTCTCTGAAACGAATAGGTACTGATGATTGTCTTCGTGATCTAATGAAGATCTAATTAAGATGAGGCCCCAACACTTTTGCCTGGGTTTAATGTGGTCCTCCAGCTGTTCTGAGAAAGAAGGGTAACAACCAAGAGGATCTTGGGACTGAATCTATCTATCTATCATCCCGTATAATTAATAATTTCTTCCATTACCTACCTGCCAGAGAACAACTCTCTCGAGCAGATCCCTCTCATCAAGAAGGCTTCTCCAGCACCAAGATGGCGTCCAACCTACCTTAGCCTTTAAAATTCTAGTTTTGGGGAAGAAACCTCCAAAACTTGAGCCCATAGAGGGTTGGACCTTTGTAAGCCTCCAGAATTTCTTCTCTAGAAAAGCCACGTCCATTCTTCCAAATTCAAAATCCAAGCCCCCTTTCAAGGCTTTTCTTAGGAATTTCCTCAAGGCCTTTTGTCTCTGAAATTAATTGGTACTGATGATTGTCTTTGCGATCTCATGAAAGATCTAATTAAGATGAGGTCCCAAACCTTGTGCCTGGGGTTAATGAGGTCCTCCATCTGTTATGAGAAAGTAGGGTTACCAACAAGAGGATCTTGGGACTGAATCTATCTATCATCCTGTATAACTAATCATTTCTTCCACTACCTAGCTGCCGGAGAACTTTTCTCTCGAGCAGATTTCTCTCATCAACCAGGCTTCTCCAGCACCAAGATGGCTTCCAACTTCCAAAAACTAGTTTTTAGAAAGATTTTTTCAAAACTTGAGCCCAGAGAGAAGGTTGAATTTATTTAAGCCTCCAAAATTTCTTTGCAAACAAATACATGTCCTTTCTTCCAAAATTTTAAAATCCCAGACCCCTTTCAAGGCTTTTCTTAGGAATTTGCTCCCATGCTGTTGCTCAACCAGAATTTGCAACTTTAGTACAAACAGCATTACATGATGTCACCAGAAATTTGATACAACTATAAATGAGAACATATCCAGTCCCATACTTCAATGCAAATCATGGAGTACTAATGTCACATTAGTCCTTGAAAACATCTAATTTGCTTTCGGAAAAATATTTATTTCAGATAATTGTTAGTAGCAATGCATATAATTACAAGATAAATTAGTAAGTTTAGCAATCCAGGTAGAATATAGCCTCTTTGCTAGTCCAGTCATAGGTTCCAAAAGAACCTTTTTGCATACAAGTTCACATAAATTGCAGGATCAGTGACAACTTGCAAGTTTCCTGACAACTATGAAATCTCCTATCAACTCTCGTATTTGATAGGTTCTTTCATCTCCATTCACTGCATCCCCAACCAAAAGTCTACACACGTGTCCGTTTGTGGGTCTGAGTTCCTTTTACAGTGATTGTGTGTTACAACAACAACAACCACCAAGCCTTTTCCCAATTACTTGGGGTTGGCTGCATGAATCCCATGTTTCCATTCCCAATTACGGTGATTGCGAATTATATGTAGAACTTTGTATATACTAAACATATATAGTTATCTCTGTTGACATGCATGAATATGGAAAAACTGAAAAGAATGAAAAAGGAACCAAACACCTTAATAAGCTAAAAGGACCTTTTATGTTTATCTTTTTGTTCCCGCCTTTTGGCTCTTCTTTTCAACCACTAATGCACGAGCAGCTGGCGAGTTTTGGTCAAACTCGACCTCTTCCCTCTCTATCAAGCAATCTAGAGGTCTCTCCCTTTCAGGTTCGCCTTTCCCTATTGATCTATCGGCCCCTCCCTTGCTAATGGAAGGGGATATGGTCATAGGGAAAAGGAAGGGTCGTGTACCCCTATCCTAATCTCTGGGCGAAGGATTTGAGAGAGTGGGCAATGTTGAAGACAGTTGGCCACCAGCTTTAATAGCAGACCTACCTGATATTGGAACCCAATCGAAGGGTACAGAACAGCCCGGAGAATTAACAGAGAGAGAAGGAGATGGTTTTCCTGTTTTGGGTTTTACGAAATGATATTGTACACATTGGGATTGGGTAATAAGCTAAAAGGACCTTTTATGTTTATCTTTTTTGTTCCCTTGAATCTTCTTAAGCAAAAGTATATACAAACAGGGCAAACAAGTGGATACAAGTGTACACTTTTTCAAATGTCTGAAGTAGATGTAGATGCAGTTGGACACAAGTGTCAGTTCAACCAGTGTTCAGAACGGATATCATTGATGGATACAAGTGTTCCAAGGATCAGAAAATTCAGTTCCAGAATTTTTGTGCCCATGTCAGACGTGCATCAGACACTCCTAGACACATGACTTACACCCCATGAACATATTTATAATTGAAAAATAAATGTATTATTTTACTGAGACATTCTAAACACTTCCTTACACAAGTCTTATGCAGAAAAAACCTCTTAAAAACAACAGCAGTTTTCTTTAGAAAAGATTGGTATATACACATGGAAATCACAAATCAAGTATGCAATGAACTCTTTTAAAAATAAGAAAAAAACAATCGTGGTGACAAAAGTATAACAGGAGGGTAGTAATATCATCACCATCATCAATCTTGTCTTAAATTCTCAATCCCATATGCATGGGATCCGCCACATGAATTCTTTTTTTCCATTCTTTTCTATTACAAGCCATCTCTTCTCTAAAATTTAACTTTTTAAATTCATTTCTAATGATTTCATCCCAAGTTAATTTCTGGCCCCCTCTTTGCCTCCTGCCCTCTATGCAAATTATCCTTCCTGTTCTCACCATTGCATAGGTCTCTCTAATCTTATCACTTATTAGTGTCACTCCTATCATCCATCTTAATCTGTGCCATATAAAAGAATGATAATATTATGTAAAATAAAATTTGTTGTTATATTAGTATAGATTCATCTTCAATATCATGCAACTTTTAGCATATAAATATTAGGAAATAAACCAAAATTTTGTAGTTCTCCTATATCATTGATGTATAAAACTAGAAGTTTATACCTATATATATTTGTGTCCTCATTCTACTTTTTAAGTACCAGCCTATTTTTGTCCATGCTACTTAGACCAGAATCTTTTGCTGAAATGTCAAGCACCGGAATGCAGAAAAGGGGCCAGGCACAATTTTGGTGAATAGGGTTTCAATAATAGTCACATAGCCATGGCAATGAACTCCCATGGATGAAAACGTGATGTTCTAGTGCATCACAACTAGCAACTTTTGTTCATGATAATTTTTCATTAATCTGTCAACATAATGCAAATTAAGTAAGCGAATAAGGAAATTAGGTAAAAGAAAAAAAAAAATCACATTGACAGTCAGTCCGATTCAGCAAGATTCAAAAGAGACTTGTATATCGAGGAATCAACCCAATTAAACATCCATATACTCTATGAAGAAAAATAAACCCAAAATCTATGATCAAACAAAGATTCATAAATCCAGATAGAGATTTGATTACAGACCGTGATGGGAGTAAGTGAAAGCAACTCGCCAAGTGTAGATATGGTCGCCTGCTACGATCTCGCTTTTTTCAACTCTGTGGGAGAGCAGACCCATCTCTGTGTGTGTCTCTCTCTCTACCTCCTCACTAACCACTGCCATACGAAATTTAAAAGTGAGAGTCCAAAAGACAAGAAGGACCAAAAAGAGAAGAAAGTTCGAAAAAAGAGAGGAGTAAATATGGCGTCGCCCGGACTCGAACCGGAGACCTTCAGTGTGTTAGACTGACGTGATAACCAACTACACCACGACACCCCGATGTCTTCAGAAGTGCAACTTCAATTGATTACGACAACGACGAGAGTGTGTATAACTATATTTAATGTTTTAAATGTGGGAACCTCGTGTCGATATCCATGGACCTGATCGTGATGATATAATAATTATTTATATCACAAGTTCCAGTGAAACCATTATTTTATCTTTTCTCGAAACTATATATGAAGAAACAGACTCTCATTTTGGCCTGCCATTGTGATCTTATTATGTTTAGTTATTTTAATATGATTGTTTTTTTATAATTAAATGATGTTATATGGGGTTTTAAGCATGTTATATATATATATATATATATGTATGTATTTATATTTTGATTCGTGAGGAAAAAAAAGTCATAACAAAAATTATGGGCTGAACGAATAAAATACATTCATGTTTTGTTTGAGAGTATTGAATAGATTAACTAGATTTTAAATTAAAAAAAATTAATTAAAATTAAAAATACTCCAAACATGATATCTCTCGTACAACTGGAAGTATAAGCTCTAATTATATTAACTCTAGGTTTTTATATCACATATAAGTTCTAGTAATGTTACTTGGTTTATTTATTGTTGATAGTTGTTACATTACAACTTATTTTTTCAATTATTATAAACTATTATTGTTATTGCATTTCTAGCCGGTCTTTTTTAGTGCAGCAAAAATTGGAGAAATGGTTTGTGAACCAGCTACATTTAAGTCCAGTTAAATTTATTGTTTTTGCATCCCTCTTACTATTGAATTATAGGCTCTGACGGCACTTCTTTACCTTCCAACATAAAAGGTTAAGGATTCAAGTCCCGTATGAATATTACATGTGCGTCATTGTATTTTTTTCCATATTTAAAAAATAAAATAAAAAAATATTTAAAGATAATTGAGTATTGCTTCACCAAAGTCGAATATTTTGTTTGTAATGTATTTCTAATAATTCTTTAGCCTATTAATACTATTGGGTTATTAACTGGAAAAACATTCGAAATGCTTTTGTTTCTTGTTGCCTCCATCAATTTGGTGCATTGATTTACTAAATTGTCCCTTATCATCTACAAATATGGTAATTGAAACAATTAGAATGGTTCTAGACAAACATCAATACATTAGCCCGCCATTAGTGATAACTCAGAAAATTGTGTATTAGAGGGGCGGCATTGAATAATAATAAGATACCATTAAAAATTGTATGGAGATATTTTTAAATTTTTTAGAAATAAAAATAGGAACATTTTTAAAAATTTTACAAAATTTATAAATAATTTTATAAATAAAAAAAATTCAATGAAGACGAATGCCTCCACAGAGCTCTTAATGAATCGGTGTCTTTTACCATATCATTATAGTTGTCAAATCCTTCCTTGCCTAATGACTCTATCCCCCTCAATGTCAACAACGAAAACACATTCACTTGCATGAATGTACATCATCTTCTGCTATGTAGAGTATAATTAAGTTCACTGTGTCTTAATTTTGTGATACAACTTTTGTAAGTTATCGTAAGCAAGCAGAAATTTTGTTATAATCGCGCTCATGTTTAGATTTGTGATTGTGAGAGTGTTTAGATGTGTGGTTGTGAGAGTGTGAGTAATCGTGGACGTCCAAAAATTCGTAATTATGAAAAGTGAAGAAACAATACTCAATTATCTTTGAATAGTTTTATTTTTTTTATAAAAAAAAAATGGGTAAAAAATACACTCACACACTTGCTCACAGGGAACTTGAATTCTCAACTTTTTTTGTCAAAAGATGAAGAAATCCCATTAGAGTTAAGATTGCCTAGAAATACAATAACAATAATTTAGCTGATTCACAAACTAATATAGGCTCTGATGGTACTTTTTCACTTTCCAAAAAAAAAAAAGTTGATTATTCAAGATGTGTGAGTATATTTTTTGTCATTTAAAAAAAAAAAAAAAAAAATCTATTCAAAGATAATTGAATATTGCTTCCCCAAAGTCAAATATTTTATTTGTAATGTCTTTCGAATGCTATTGGCCTTTTCACCTGAAAAATGTTCCAAAAGCTTTTGGTTCTTGATGCCTCCAACAATTTGGTGCATTGATTTACTAAATTGTCCCTTATTATCTACAAATATGGTAATTGAAACAATTATAATGGTTCTAAACAAACATCAATATATTAGCAAGCCATTAGTAACTCAGAAGGGTGACCTTGAACAATAATAATATATATAGTGAGATATCATTAAAAATTAAGTGAAATTATTTTTTAAAATATTACAAGTAAAAGTAAAGACATTTTATAAATAAAAAAATTCAATGGAGACAAATATCTCCACGAAGCCCCCTCCTACCCATATCATTATAGTTGTCAAATCCTTCCTTGCCTAATGACTCTCTCTCTCTCTCCCCCTCAATGTCTACCACGAAAACACATTCACTTGCATTGAATGTACATCATCTTTTGCTATGCAGAGGAGTAAATTAAGTTCGCTAAGTGTCTTATTTTTGTGATACAACTTTTGTAGGTTATTGTGAGCCTAGATATTTTGTCATAATTGTGCTTCCATTCAGATGTGAGAGTGTAAGTGATTTTGGACGTCTAAAAATTCATACTTATAAAGAATGATTGTTGAATGATGGAGCAATCAATTCATATGTATCATTTGATTGGAAGAACGTAAAAAAAAAAAAAAAAAATTTAAAATTATATATATATATAATTTTTTTTTTTTATGGAGTAAATTAAAAGCATATCATTAAAAGGTATAATAATAAAATAAATAGATAATATTAATTTCCTTCCACACGACCCCGGGATGTCTTTTTTTATTTTATTTCTTTGTTCTATTTTTTATATTCGTTTTTTTTTTTATCCCTTCAACCAAACAATACTCTACGCCAGGCTGTAGTATAAAACGTGGTCTTTTACGTGTACATTATGCTCTATGCGTAATCACAGGCGTACAAGTTATCTCCCCATTCATCGCATCCATTCCTCATTTTAATTGATTAGGGTTTTCAATTTCACTCCTCGCTGTCTTTTGGTCTTTAGAAAAAGATTTCAGGGTTTTATATATTCTCTCTGTATATCTCTGTTCCTCCTTGATAGGGGGTTAGATTTTTAGGGCTCAAGCCCTAAATCTTACCCCTTAGTTTGTTCTTCTATTTGTCGATTTATCTATATACATATATAAAATGTGTGTGTATATATACATATATTTTTAGCAATTAGATTACTCTCATTAATCCATTGATTCTATAGATATCGTGATGAGTTTAATTGGAAAACAAAGTGGTGGAGGCATGCATCTGAATCCAAATTCGGGGATGAACTTGGTGGTGGGATGTGGGTTTCGGTTCCGATCGGCAATTGATTCGTATTCGGTTGCCTGCGAGGCATTCTCTGAACAGCTTCTCGTTTGATTCCGTAATGGAGTCAAGTTCCGAACGGCTTTGTTAGGTCTTATAGTTATTCGCTTCTTCTGTCCTTTTTTTTAATCTCTATTTCGGATCGAAATTGTTTTTGTTGTTGTTATGAATTCCAAAGCAGGTTTGATGTTGCCCAAGAATGAATCGTTTGGGAAGGCAAAATCAAATTTAGAACCTGATGTAGCTGAGGTTGAAAAATCCCCCAACGGTCGATACATTCGGGTATGACATGAATTCTTACAATCAGATTTCATAAATGTTGTTCTTTGTTAGGGTGAAGAATAGTTTGTTGTTTGTAGATATCATTCAATAAACATTGATGAACTGTACAACATACTATTAGTGATTTGTTTTGGGATCAGCTATGTTGCTTAAAAAAAAAAAGTGTGGGTTGAAGACCCATACTTCCATTGTTCAGTGTCAATTAACAATCATGTGTTGATCGATGCTATTGTCTTATTTTACTTAATTGGGATTAGTGATACCATCACCATTTGTTTTCTGTGTTTTCTTCCTTCAGTGTAATGAAACTTTGGGGAGAGGAGCATTCAAGATTGTGTATGGTTCCTAGTCCCATCTTTTGTTTCTTTGTGTGCAGATTGCGTATTCTACTTATAAATTCAGTATCTGCTTTCATTAGTAGAAACATCCACTGGCTTCAAAAATAATTTGTCTTTGGCTCATTTAACCCTGTGTAGATACAAGGGGTTTGATGAAGTTGATGGAATAGAAATTGCTTGGAACCAAGTGAGTGTCGACGATGCATTACAGTCACCTGAGCATCTGGAAAGGTTATATTCAGAGGTTCACTTGCTGAAGTCCTTGAAACATGAAAATATCATAAAGTCCTATAGCTCTTGGGTGGATGATGAGAACAAAACTATCAACATGATTACTGAGTTATTCACCTCAGGGAGCTTGAGACAGTGCGTTACTTTCATTATTTCTCATCCTTATTCCTCCTTTTCCTTGGTTTTACATGAATTTCAATGTATTCGTGGTTGTTTTTTGATTTAGATACCGTAAGAAGCATAAGAACGTTGATATGAAGGCCATAAAGAACTGGGCTAGGCAGATCCTCCGAGGTTTACACTATCTCCACAGTCACAACCCTCCTATCATTCATAGGGATTTAAAATGTGATAACATTTTTGTTAATGGAAATAATGGAGAAGTTAAAATTGGAGATCTAGGGCTGGCGACTATCATGCAGAAGCCTACTGCTAGAAGTGTTATTGGTAATAGCTTCAATTTCATTGTAAATGTTACCATTTTGTTTGAGCCATGTTAAATAAAATTTATGATCAGTTTGTTTCTCTCACAGGTACTCCTGAATTCATGGCTCCAGAACTTTACGAAGAGGAATACAATGAGCTCATTGACATATATTCATTTGGCATGTGCATGTTAGAGTTGGTTACTTGTGAATACCCATATAGTGAATGCAAAAATCAAGCACAAATATATAAGAAGGTTTCATCTGTAAGTTCACAATCTACCAGCATATCATCCAACCTTCATTTTTCATATAGTGCTCAGTCAAATTTCCTTTCTATTTTTAATTATTGCAGGGTATAAGGCCAGCTGCACTTGGTAGGGTTAATGACCCCCAAGTAAAGCAGTTTATAGAGAAGTGCCTGGGTCCAGCATCTCAGAGGTTGCCTGCATGGGAGCTCTTGAAAGATCCTTTCATTTCATCTGAAAATTTGAAGGGCCCCATACGTGATCCTCTGCAGATGCCCAATTTTGTGCACAAACCAGTAGACGTGCCCAACTCTGATTCTTCTTTCATGGATATAGACCCGAACTACAATAAGCTTTCAGTTGGCACGTTTACGGGAAGTATCATTGAAACTCCTCCTATTTCATCCATAGAGTTTCAGAGGTCCAATAAGAATAATGAATTCAGATTAAGGGGTGAGAAAAACGATGATAACTCAATTTCACTAATCTTGCGCATTGCTGACTTGATTGGTATGTAGTTCTTCTGTACAGAAAAGGCATTGTTTTATTTTGTTATGTTTTCTCAATGACAGTCTTAGTGGTGTTTTGTTTCTAACAGGTCGAGTGAGGAATGTCCATTTTATGTTTTATCTTGATTCTGATACTGCACTTACAATTGCCAGTGAGATGGTTGAACAACTCGAATTGTCAAATGAAGATGTTGCTTTAATAGCTGAGTTAATCGACAGCATGATCATTGTATTTTTTCCCAACTGGAAACCTTCATTTGGTAATTCTAATGGAGTAAAAAGTTATAATGAGGATTCTCGTTTAATTCAGAATGATCAGAACCCACTGAGGTGTTCTCTGGAATCTGGATCAGTTTGTGGCATGGCCGTTGTTGAGCAGCATGTTCTCTCTGAGTTTGATAAAATGGAAAATCATGATGGTGAAGAGTCAGCTGGTTCAGAAATATCAGCCAAAGAGAAGGCCGCATCTGCATTGGATGCTGATCATGACGATGCTTTAAGATCTACTGGTTACGTAACGTGTGAAAGCAACAAGGGTTCGAATGAGTATGGTTCTGGAAGATCCGAAGGCAGTGTTGGTGGGTCTATCATAATGAGTGAGATGACGAAGAACTCAGATATCTCCTTTGTTGATTCGTGCAGTGCAATATCCAATGATTTGAGCTTGTTGAGCATGTCTTCTCAATTTCCAACAGACAAGGATGA
Source organism: Cornus florida (assembly GCF_030987335.1). Taxonomy (NCBI): domain Eukaryota; kingdom Viridiplantae; phylum Streptophyta; class Magnoliopsida; order Cornales; family Cornaceae; genus Cornus; species Cornus florida. Next base: position 104,106,749 of record NW_026775575.1, on the reverse strand, counting down.
GTGCAAAGAGTTGAAATTTGAGCTTGGTGCCATTGATTCACAATATCACGAATGTTTTCGCCAACTCATAAGGATGAGGGAGGAGGCAATAGAAAACGCCAGAAAGAAATGGATCATGAAGAAAAAAGACATCCATTATTTGATGTAGATAGATTTTCTTTTGCTGCAAAATGTGTTTATACTCTTATTCGATTGCTGCCCTTTTCCTTGACCCATTATTTTGACTGAAGAGTAAGTCATTTCATTATTAAGAACTCGTTTCGCTTGGATATTGTTTAAATACCATTTGGTTTTTATATGTTTCCAGTGAAAGTCTGTTTCATGATTCCACTCCTCATTATTTAGCCACGGCTCTTCCAGATACCACTTCTCTTGCAAAGGTGAACATTCAGGAACTCAATATCCAAGTGTTGAAATTTCAAGTGGTAATTATGAATTGTGAATTTTTCTGATTTATACATGAGTGTTATTTTTTTGAATTTTAAATATTTTATGAAAAGTGAAGTCTCAGTTACTTCAAATTTCTCTCTATTTTTTGGGTGGTATTTATATCACTTCAGTCTTGAAGGCTGGGATGAAATTTCTATATTCTGTTCTTTTTAGATATCCATTTTGAATTGCCATACAGCTCACTTCAATTGCCTGTATGGTGCATTTTTCTACTAGTTTTACAGTTTTACAAAAAAAAAAAAAAAAAAATTAAATAAATAAATAAATAATAATAATTAATAATTTGCTTCTCCACAAACTTATATAACTGGATTTAGTACTCACCTTTCCTATTTTCTATGGGATTTTAAGCATGTTTGTTGCTTTTGCTTCTGATTTTCTTTGTGGTTGCACCATGCATTTCCTGACAACCAAATCCAACCTTAAAATGCTACTAGTACGTTATCTGCACAGATTCACATTAATATGATGATATTGAATGCAACTGAAATGAATGGATTTTAATCAATTGAAGAGAAGTGATGTATATCCCATTTGGTTTTGTTTACCAATCCGGTAAATTCACACTGGTCGCTAACAATATGACTTCATATCCAGAGGGCATCATTCAGATTGTTTACTAATCTTATAGCGACATCCATCCACCTCAGTTGGGTTGTCAAAAGCAAGCAATCATGCGGATTAAAACATCAAGCATTTCAATTCTATCTGGCACATTTGTTGCTGTACAGTAGTAACACTCTTGAATTCTTCCCGAGATTTCCAATTATGAGCGCTTTTCTAACATCAACCCACCATATTTTATCTCAAAGTCTTTGATTATCGTACATCCCGTGTCCACAGTAGTCATACAACATAAAATTATTGGATGCATGCCGAGAACCACCTATCTCGGCGCGCGCGCGCGCACACACATGGACAAGAAGAGCAGAACAAGAGCAAATCAGCTGTACAGATGCTTTATCTAGACAAGATCTTAAATCAGAGCACTCAATTTTACTAAGGCGTGTCGAACCAACCATGAACAAAATCAACCAACAACTAAGCACTTGCGGGTACATATGCAATTCAAGTAGAAGCAGCAGAAATTGTGAGGGAGTACAGTTGCTATGTTCCAACTGCTTGATGAGAAGTACATCCCCATGACTGGTAATATTAGCATGCTATATATTACGCTTGTAATATTGGGATGCTATAACTGAAAGTACACGTGCGATGAAGAGCACCTGATAAGAACAAGAGAAAAAAGGCAATCTTAATTTGTTCGGCTTCTTTTGCAACTTAGAGAGGTGACTCAACAGTGAGTGTTGCATGGCACATGGAATGTTTTACATGGATGAGGGGAGGGCCAAAACCGAAGGAATACAGTAGACAAGATTTGTTCGGTTTGAATAAGCTAAATATTTGGCACAATTCACAAAGAAAATACAAGTATACAAAACTTGGTCCAAATTGTCCTTAAAAGAATTCTATCTTCATCATGTATTGCAGCTCAACATATTTCACACCAACATTAATCTAACAGGGCAGTTCAACAAGAAGGAGAATACAAGTAAAGCAAGTACCCAGTGGTTTACCGAGGGAATAAAGCAATACTGTACTCCGAAGTAAATAACCGGGTCCGGCAGGAACCATGGTCAAACAACAACCCCATATAGCCATTATGGGGCATTTCAAGTTCTATACACATCGGCAAACCATCTTGTTTGGCTTTCCTTTATTCTCATACAAATTTTATTTTAGCCTTGCCATTTATCTAGACTTCCCCTTTCTCCTAGAGAACAGCACTACTTCGGCAACCAGCTCATTGTTCTGTGAGCAAAGTTAACCTTTACAACTAATTCGGAATAACCAGAAACAGAAGATAAAGACATCAAAATGTCAAGGTGCATCCAAGTCATTGAAGTACACATGGAATGACTTAAAAAGTAATAGACAATAAGTATTGAGCGGCATTGGCTAAAATGTTTGTAACTTTGCCAATTATTCAAATCATTTACAGCTACATTATTACATGCTCTCAACTAATTTTCGGCTCTCATCATGATCAACTTAAAGCAAAGCCATTTGCAAAACGTTTTATAAGATCGTAATAGCCAATTCAAGCCAATCAAAGCCAAAAAACCGGGATAGGAACCTATCATGGTAATTGTACAAATGATCCAAAGAATTATACATGCCATCTGCACCATCTTCATAGACGCAAAAGCTAAACAATTTTGTTGCTATGACCACTTCAACCTATTAAAGTTCAAACATAACAAAACAAAGAATGTTGGCACAAATAGGATTGACCATACAATTGACCATCAATGTTGATAGTAGCCATGCAATTTCGTAAAGCAACAAGATGCTAATTATTCAACCACAATAGACAAGATATCTCATGAACAGTTTTCCAAGTTTTCATTATTATTGAAAGAGACCATATCAAGTTTGACAAGTAATCATCCAAAAAAAAGTAATACTACAGGAACAACATTCTTAAATCCCACTTACCACAAACACAAACATTCTTGAATCTAAATCCACAATAGAGAAATGTAACACTGATGAGATTCTGTAAACAAAATTACATAAAAGAATCATAAGCATGAGCCAGAGATATATCCACAGATTTATTCACAACGTCAATAGTGTTCGATACAGTTTCCACACAGAAGACAGCGAGAATGCACAGAAAGGAACAATGAGTGAACATGAATCAAGAAGAATGTTTTGAACAAAATAGGCATGTGGGAGCATACATACACTTTTACCAACATAAGGCCAGATGAACCAGGGATATTTTGGTGGACTACCAGTTTTCCTTGACGATTTTTGACTTCTCTAGTATGAACTTCCCTTCCTTGTACTTCTGTGATTCCTCATAAGCTCGTTCATACTTCCAACCCAGCACTTCGCGGCAGTCACAGCAGTAAACATCACCAACTGTGTGGAGACCAGTCATGAGATGCCTGTCCTCTTTGGGCCCCACAACAATATTCATTGCATGGGAGAACAAAAATGCACGACCATGTCTTCCCTAAGAACCAGATGATATAATAAAAAATTGGGGATATGTATTGAAATACAAAGCTTCTAACAGAGCCACAACAGAACAAGTAAAGTACAATTTTTCCCCCCAGTTTTTCTAACAATTGACAACAATCAAAATACTAATTCCACTAATCCCTTTTAGATACAATGTTGGGACTTCTATGACTGTGCCACAATGGTTTTTCATAGAACGATATAATTATCAGTATAAATCAAACATTTTATATAAAAATAAGTGCCTTGCATAATTGAAATTTAATTTCCCCAACTTCATCAATAAAGTAAAAAATCTTATATTTTTCTTTTACTGATTATTATTAATTTCTTCTTCTTCTTTCATCAGTAATTATTGTCTCCACATTTACTTGACAAGTCACTCTTTCCAACAGTATCCAAAGGGGTTTCAACACCACTACTTCGAGATAATGATACCCGTGTTTCAAAGGTGCAATACGGTTAGATTAAATGCATAACACCCCTTATTTCGAAGATTTGAAGGTGTAGCATCATTAATTCGAGTGGTAATTAACGCCTTTATTTCGAAGATGCAACACCTCAAAGTGACGATGCAACACCTCAAAGTGACGGTGATGCACCTTCAAAATAAAGGGTGTTGCGCCCACTCAATCCAAAGGTGCTGCATCTAGAAAAGAACTTTTTATGCTAATTGAATCCATTTAACAAATAAAACACCATGATCACAACAGCTATAAGATAACAGCACTTACCATATCTATCTATCTATCTATATGCATCTATGACGTATTAAAAAAAACCAGTATAACATCTTCACCTGAAAAGCTTTAGAAATGACATCATCGTGAAGGGCAACATTGTTTCGACAATTACAACAACTGTACAACCTTGGTCCCAAGAGTTCCGCCATCAATGATCCAAATGACCACCAATTGGTTAACTGCAGTTTCCAATCAAGATCGTTTCGAAACAAAAGGGTAATAAATTAAATATATTGATAATGAAAAAAAATAAATAAATAAATAAATAAATAAAATAAAATAAAATAAAAGACCCTGACACAGCAAAGGGGGATAAGGAAATTTTTACCTGAATTAGCAACAAGTTTTGTGAAACATGTATCTCATCAACCGTTCTTTGACCAAATATGAACTGTTAAATAAATGTAACTATCAGATTGTAAACAAACGAAAGGTAATGATTATAAAATTGAAAAAATGATTTCAAACAAGATAATTAATGAAGAAAGAGACTGGTAACAGGATTAGTATGCAGCGTAAATAACAAGAATATACCCAAATTAATTTAACCAAAAAAAAGAAGAAAAGAATATACCCAAATTAAAAAACCAAGATCAGAGTCTTAAAGGCAAGAAAGAAGTGAACCCAGTAATCCAAATGTTTTTTTAAAAGTGAAGTAGAGGAGGATCTAAGCTGCGATTGGATTGTGTGTTTTAATATGCATGTACGTATAATTGTATCTATATATAATTGTTCAATTGATAAATCTGAAATGATTTTAGACGAACCTGGCCACTGCATCATGGTGAGATGATTGATTGAGAGAGAGGGTTTTCAGTTCTCTGAACAGTCGAGTCGTGTCGGAGTTTGGTGAGTTCTGATTAGAAGATGACAACTTGCTCAGCAACTTATCAGGTAAAAAAATTGGCATCTGTCTAAAATAAAATTACAAATTTGCCTTTGATTTTGTACGGAAATGGATCACATGTGAGCTAAATGATGTAGCTTTGGAGAATGTAAGATTATATTGGATTATATTTAAATAAATAAACATATATACGCGCACAAATACTCTCATTTATTTTGAGAGAATGCAACTTACTATTTTGAGTACTTAAAACAAATAACCCCAAGGTTTGGATAAAATACACACACTTATAAAAATTATTTTTTGGTCCAAAATTATTAAAAAAACACTAGTACAAATACTCTCATTTATTTTGAGAGAATGCAACTTACTATTTTGAGTACTTAAAACAAATAACCCCAAGGTTTGGATAAAATACACACGCTTATAAAAATTATTTTTTGGTCCAAAATTATTAAAAAAACACTAGTACGGAAAGATAAAGGAGAAAATATTAAATACCCGAAATATGGTATCCAAGGTTATCTCAATCCCACCACCTCTATTATCCAAGGACTGCCATTGTCCTGGAGTACTATAACCTAGGAATATTTAATACTTTCTCCAAAGGAAGGATAACATGGTCATTTTATAAATAAAAAAATGAGAAGGAAAAGTGTCATTAAGAACACAGACCAAAACTTAAGAGAGATCAAAGTAATAAACCTTAAATACTATATCCTGCATAACTTGACAAAATCTCATAGGAGAACACAACTCTCATTTATGAGAAATTACTACATGGTCTTAGACCAATCATCATTTGCCAATTCTCATTTATGCAGAGTACAAATTTACTTAGGTGTCAAATGATAATTGATCGAAACGAATAATGCAAGACCATCAAATAATTTTTCCTTATTTATTTTGAAAAGTGTAACATTTAGTACAAAGTAAATAGTGTCGTATTATTCAAGTGAAAGGTGCTTTCATTGTCCCCATTAACTATTAAATAACAATGAAATTTGGGTTTTTTAAAATTTAGTTTAAAAAATACATGATTTAATATATTACATTTTATAATTTTTTTTAAAATAGTTGTTTGTTTAAAGAATTCTTAAAAATTATTTTTAAAAAATTGAACCAATTAGGTTGGTTTTTGATAATGCAATTCGAGAACATCATTATTTCGAGAATATAACTCCAATCTATCTTGAGAGCGCAACAATGATTTTACTCCAATTAGGTTGGTTTTTGATAATGCAATTCGAGAACATCATTATTTCGAGAATATAACTCCAATCTATCTTGAGAGCGCAACAATGATTTTACTCTTGAAATCTTCAATTCGAAAATGTACCATTTATTACCAAATAATGGTGTTATATTATGGAAGTAAAAAGTGCCTTTGTGACTCTGGCTATGCCAAAAACAAGTATATGAGTAGGACAATACTTAGACCTACATTATTCTGACGGGTGATGTGGACCAATAATATATGAGTACGTCCTCTTTTAATTACAAAATTAGATTAAGTAATTAACCACCATATCTGATTTGATAAGTGAATATATATTCTATCATTTTTTATTTGATGATTAAAGATGACGTGCTCATGTTTTATTGGTCCAAATCAATAATTAAAATAGTGTATACCCTCACTGAAGATCTAAGTATACCTCAAATAAATAACTGTTCCACACTTTCGTCCTACAATTTATGAAACAAACAAACTGTCCCCATACAATATGCATGGAATCAAGCCTTCAAAATTAAACTTACGCGCCAAAGTAATTCAGAGTTAAGTCAAAAGGCAGTTAATGTATTTTTACCATCAATATTATAGTATAAAAATTATACAAATAAAATTACAGACTTTATCCCCTTTCTTCTGCTCCCTGAAGGTGGGTGTAGAGTTTGAATATTCTTATCACTGTCAACGAGGAGAAAAAAGAAGCAGAAAAAAAAAAAAAAAAAAGGGAAATCAAATTGCAATAATTGATGGACTTCAAATCTGGTGATTCTAGAATCTAGCTTGATCCATAATGCCGAAACACTGCTTTTACACTGCTTCTTGGTACCTGTTGCAAAAAACACTTGGGCCTGTTTTGGCATCTATTTTGTTTTGTTTTAGGCCTGTTACAGTAATCTTTTTAAAGCTCAAGACATGTTTGACTAGACTTGTTGTGTTTTAAACAGTTGTAAAACAATTTTTAAAAAGGCCCAAAATCTGAAACATCATTTTGGTGTTTTTTGTTATTTCGGTATTATTTGGACTAAAAATCACTATAGCGGAGGAAACAAAAACCATCATTTTACTGTAGCGGAGACAACAACTGAAGGAGGTATAAAAAGAAAATTTTGTTTTTGCTAGGGTTGGCATTTGCTCTCTTGTTTGTGGCGATTCTTGGCGTCTGCTGTCAACAACTCGAAGGACATATAAATCCAAGGTTCCACTGCTGTTTTTGGCCGAAACCTTCTACGATCTGCATTTCTTTGCTGTTATCTTCGACGATCTCGACAGGTTTGATGACTTTGTTTGAATATCTGAGTTTTTTTTTTTTTTTTAGTTTGGAGTTTGATTGCAAGTTCGAAGTTTCTTTTGCTGTTTTTTTTTTTTTTTTTTTTTTTTTGCTTGGTATTGATTTGGGAAATCCATTAAATTTTAGAGTCGTTAAATGGTTTGCTAAAAAGTTCAAATTTTTTTGAGAGTTTTGCGTTTGATGGGTCGCAAGGTTTGGTCATTGATGTCTATTACCCAACCTCTATTTGTTTAGATTTCATAATTTTTTTATTTTTATTTTTATATCTAATTAACAATGGGTTTTGCTTTAGGAAGATTTCTTAGCATTACAATGGTTTCACTTTGAATAGACAATGGAAAGGCCAATCTAATAATGGGTTTTGGTTAAATTTTCAGTTCTTGTTATCTAAAATTTTCGAAGTTTAAGTTGAATTTTCTCAATAATTAGCATGTAAGTTAAGAGCTGATGTGTTCTTTTTTAGGTGGAGTGTCTTCTATTTATTTGATTCAAGTGTCTTTTTATTTTATTAATCCTGATGGTCCCAATTAACAAGGACTTCCATTCCCTATGTATGATTGATTTTCATTCGATATGAAAATCAAATAAATAGAAGAATTCAGGGCCCGAATTAGCTTGAAAACTCCATCCCTTTTTTGATATATATTTATTACTAATTGATTCTTTAGTTATAAGTAACAATTAATTCCTAACAATGACGCACCCAATATACCTGTCATTACTTTTCTTCTCTTTTATCACTACCAGGCATCTATGGAGACTCCATTAGAATCAGGATTTTTGTAAACAATGGCAAAGAAAATTTGTAGAAAAGTTTAGAGAATAAAATAGAAGGCTACAATACAATATCTTTAACAGGGAAAGAAAAATATCAAAGGAGTGCAACCAGCAAGAAGACAACCCAAAAGGCACTGTTTTTCTGTCAGTTCCTTTTTCTCTCTCACATTTTTTTTAAAAATACCCAACATGTTGCCCAAAAGAAAGTCGAATATGAAGGCAATTGAAACTGCCAGGTGTTAAGCCTTTTTGGCTTCAGCATATGATAAGGATTTCCACAATATGAGATTTCTTCAAATCTAGAACATGGTGAACACCTATTAAAAGTTTTTATTAGACCATTATGTATTCTATTCCTTGATGTGCCTATTAAAGGACTCGTCCTTTCTTGTCTTCCTTATCATTAAACTTAGGACACTTTCTCCACATGGCCAATCTTTCCACGTTAATAACATGCATTCTTCTTTTTAGTCCTAGACATGTGCGTTATTGAATTCATCAAATGGCCTCCAATCTACAAAGTAAAGAGGCCATATTTCACTTACAACTGGTTTTTTAATCACAGAGATCACAGGGTAATTGCCTCCTTTTTTACCAAATTAATTATATTTACATACTTTTGAGTATCTAATTTGTATCTTGGTTTTCATAATAACTTTTTGGAAATGCAAAAATGACTATTGCTTCATTGTTTACTGTCATATGCTGTGGACAATTGGCTAATATTTGACTTATATTTTCTGCATGTGCTTCCTGCTGTTATGTAAATGCTATGATGGGATTCAATTTGAGGTCATCTTCAAAAATTTGGAACTAAGCTTGAAAAAAAAGGTGTGCTTACTTTGATGGCTCATTGAATTTTAATGATTGATTATTATATGTATGTGACCAGTGGAGATATACTCACTTTATTTTTTCATTTTCCAAGTCGCTATATATTACAAACAAGAAAAGCTGGACTAGTATTTTTGAGATGTGTTGGGCAGTTAGAAGAAAATTGTAATATTTGCTACCATGTATTATTTACATTTTATCTCTTGTAATAAATAATACAATTAACTTAGTTGTGTATAGAGATTCAAAACAGATTTATTTATGTCAACTTTTAATAAAGGTTCCATTGTTTGTTCAATATACGTAGGTTGGTATATTGTCATTTACTTCCAATGTTATACATTTGATTTTACCACTTGAGTAAATTTTATTTGAATAGGTTGTGGGGATTATGAAATTGAAGACTCACTAGGATGTATTGAAATTATTGTTTTTATACCCAAAAAATTAGTTATCGGAGATTGGAGAGGTTAATGTAAACTTGACTTTTGGGCTTCAATTAAACTACAAATTAGGTGGATGATGTCTGACAGGTACCAGGATCTCAAGCACTTCCAAAACCTCCTCTCATTTTTGCAATTTTAATACATTGAATTAGAAAATGTGGTAAACACTCACTTGAATCATTCTTAATTATGTTCCTTAAACATAATTGAGTAATTGATGTTGAATGTTGCTTATATGAATCCATTGAACTCCTATACTTCAAAAATTTTCATATAAATTGATGTAAACTATTAATCTCAACTAATTCAATTTTTAAACATGTTTTGTTTTCAAAATTCTTAAAACGCATGACTTACCAAACATATTTTGTATATTTTTATTTTCGACATTTTCACAGCAAAACATTGTTCCCAAACGTGCTTCTGATTTTTTTTTTTTCCAAAACACTCGTACAACAAAAACACTGTTTCTGTTTTAGCAAAAAATAAAACGCCTAAAACAAAACGCATGCCAAACGGGCCCTTAGTATTTACAAAATTCTTTTACACACACACACACATATGGGTCAAGTGCATAAAACACTCCGAAAGTATGCTTATACTGCATATCACACCCCTCACATGCAAAAAATATCCCTAAAGTTTTAATTTGGTACAAATAGGTTCATTTGACAAATTTAAATTTTAAGTTAACTAAATTACTCATATTGAACCATTTTATAAAATATATAAAAATAAATAATTTTGTAAAATGACCAAAATGACATTATTAGAGGACGTCCCTCACGTGCAAAAAACACCCCTAAAGTTTCAATTTGGAGGCCCCTCTGAGAAATTTAAACCCTAAGTTGACTAAATTACCCTTGTTGAACCATTAAAAAAAAAAATTATAAAATGACTGAAAATGACACTATTGGAGGACGCCGGTAATGGATAAGCAAAAATAAAAATAAAAAATAAAAAATAAAAATAAAAGTATAAAAGAAAAGTAAAAATAAAAATAAAAAAACAAAAACAAAAATAAAGTGCAAACTAAAGAAAATAAATCTACTCCAAACTTCGAAAACCAGTGTACACATTAATCGGGATTTTTTTTTTTTTTTTAACAGTGTTGGTATGAAAAAAAAAAAGTTTAGAGATATTCATAGAGAATAAAGTTTTTTTTTTTTTTTTTTAAATAAAAAGGTAATATACACATAACATCCATATATTATGAGATTAATAGCATATATACCTCATTGGGTATTTTCGGAAGAGTAAAAAGACAAAACAGGTATTATATTGCTAATTTATGTCAGGAGGGATATTTTTGTACAATGTTAAAAGATTATGGACGTTTTTGTATACTTTTTCAAATAGTGGTAAAAATGTTACGCAGAGCATACTTTAAAGGTGTTTTCTGCACTTGTCCCATATATACACACCGGGGCGGAGCAAGAATTTGGTTTAGGGGGGCATATTAAGCCTGGATAAATTTTTTTTTTCCAACTAACTATAAGCAAGAAAACAGGCTGAAAATATATTAGTGTAACAACACTGCATTAGAATAAGTGAATAAAAAATGAATAAGAAAAGAAAAAAAGAAGGTTATTGCATATAAATTATGCATGAGTGCAAGAAAAAAAAAAATTTTAAGAAGAAAAAGGAAATTTTTAAGGAGTTAAAATAATATATATATATATATATATATATATATATATATATATATATATATGAGAGAGAACTTTGAAGGAAAAAATAGGTTTTAATTGTAGAAAGAGAATACCTAAGTTTTTGAAGACAACAAAAAGAAATTCGAAGAATAAGAAGGAAAAGAAATAAAGAATTAAGGGTTAATTACACTGACACCCCCTCAAGTTTGGCCAAATATTACACTGAAACATCTTTCGAAAATAATTGTCACTCATATTACAAATGTTTGATCTTTTTTTCACTGACATTCCAAAAGTTACTTTTCAGATGTGTCAGACTACTTTTTACATATAGAAAGACAATGATACCCCATTTGACTTTGATTTGATTGAGTGAAGTGTTGTTTGATGATACAAATAACATTTTTGCCCTTCATTGTTTCAGATGTGATACTGTTTCATATCACGCACATTTCATATTTTCCAACTACATGCTTCATCATAATACTTAATATATCTTACACCGGCACATAGAGTAACATGTTTCATCATAATACATAACATATTTAATTTGGGTAACTTTTTCTAATTTATATATACATATATATAATACATAAAATTTATATAAAATTTATTAATTTAATTTTTAAATATATTTAATATTGACTTGCATTATTATTTATGTAGATAAATAAATTTGAATTTAAATCTATAATTAAATTTAAAAACATGAAATTGAATATTATAATTAAAAAAAATTCTTAACATATATATTTAAATAAAAATTTATATATATTTAAAAATTAAATTAAATTTTATTTAATGTTAACATTATCTGATGCAATTCAGGTTTGAATACTACATTATCAACAGAGAACAAAAAACTCATTAAACACCAATAAACAATTTAATTCAAGCAAGAACTAACAAATCTGAGTTAAATCAAACAAGAAATCTCATTTTATATGGCATGAACAGAACAAAGTAAAGTAAATTAAATTATATTTACTGAAAAAAGAGTAAACTAAATTATAGAATTAGTAACGTATTATATATTCGAACCCATGATCATGAATGATATTAATATCATCAATTAATTAAGGAACTATGTAAATATGATGATATTTATTGAGTACATAGATATCCGGTGTACTATCTGCTTCTTCTTTTTTCTTTTTTTTTTGTTAGTAAGAAACCCATTTTATGAGGAAGTGAAGGCATCTTGAGTATATATTTTTGATTTGTAAAATAGCCTAAGTCTATTACATTTGTAAATGTATATAATTGAAACCTTGTTTTTTTTAGAAGAGAGATGGAGAGAAGAGGAAAATGGTAAAGGCCTTTGTGGAGGGAAAAATCTCCCTCCAATAAGAATTGAACACGTCATCACTATATACATCTACATTTGGTAGATTTCAGAAGCCCATCCGGATCAAGCCCAAATTACATTATTCTTTAACCCAATATCATTTATATTGGACCTCCAAGGCCAGGTAAAAACATTAATCATCCTAACGTCACCACTGTTGAAGTTCCGGCCCATTGGTCAAGTCATTCAAACCAAGTTGCATCTAGCCCAAGTACAATTAAATATTGTCCAGTCTTATTAAGCAAATGATTCAACACAGAAGGAAAGTTCTATACAAAGCAAGTTCTACGTAGGAAATATCATACGATAGAAAGAACTCTATTTGTAAAGAAAGTCATGTATGGGAAGAATTGGAGGACAAGTAACCCGAGTCCTACTTTAATTCTACCAATTTTGTGTATAAATAAAGGCCCAGACTTCCAATAAAAGGATCCAAGTAATTCTATACTTCTTTATACATTGTTCTTGTTTATTTTCACTATTCTTAAGTGTGTTGTATTATTTTTCTCAATCGTTATTGGTTGAGCGGAATTTTGCATCTACACTTTGGCGCCGTTTGTGGGAACGTGTGCAAATATATTCCCACTCTTGTTTCACAAGTGAATCATGTAACTACCATCCGGAATGTCGAACGGAGGATCTTCAACAGATCAACAGACGTAGTTGATGCAGAAGATGCGTGAAGAGTTTCTACATCAGTTTGACGTACTTCGTCAAGCAAACGAAGTTAGCGTGGCTCAGATCGCCTTGCTTCAACAGCAAAATAACACTCTGCAAACGGCGATGGCTCAGTTGGCACCACCGCCACCACTAGGTGACATAGCAGCACCCCATAATCAGAATATTCCTCCAGTTAACGGGCTTCCGCCTAATGGGGCACAACCCAACGAGGCTCAGCCAAACGAGGTTCAGCAACAACAGAGGGCAAGGTCCGAGGCTGTTGCCTCAGACAACGTCCCTCGTCGCACGCAGGACGAGCAAGTCGAGTCTGGCCATAAGCTCACGGTATGGTCCAATGGAATTCCAGATCGTATAGATGTTCAGGATACCTTTGATGAAAAAAGACTCCTGAAGATTCAGACACCTGTTGAGATGGCTAGAGAGCACAAAAACTCCCTGGTCAAAACTCCTTTCACTGACGATGTGTATATAGTCGAGTGGCCCAAGAAATTTACCATGCCTTCTTTTACTCAGTTTGATGGTACGGGAGATCCTTCTCGGCACCTAGATCATTACGCCCAAAAGATGGCTTTGGATGACCGTAATAACCCTTGGATGTGTAAAGTTTTTCCTACCAGTTTGACAGGAGCAGCACTAGAGTGGTTCAGGAATAGGCCACATAAGTCTATCCTGGATTACGTAACACTGTGCACTATGTTCCTAGCACAATACTGCGGAAATAAGAAGCAAAAGAAGAGTATTGCTAGCCTCTTTACCGTAAGGCAAAAGAAGGGGGAAACACTATAGGATTTCTTATCTAGATTTAACATGGAAGCCTTGGAAATAGCAGACTGTCATCCCGCAACTGCTATAGAAACATTTAAGCTTGCAATGATTCAGGGGATGAAGTTTCACACTTCCTTGGTCAAATATTCTCCTCCCGACATGCAGACTCTCAATGCCAGGGCCCAGATTTATATTCGGCTCGAGGAAAATTGTGATACCCCTGGATTTCCTGATGCGGGTTGGCCAGACCCACGCTCGATTACCCGAGGACATCAAACCAATTAGCAATTAACGAACACAGAATACAATTAATATAATAGGAACGAATAAAAATTTTGCTGAAAAGAAACTAAAACGAATATCCTTTATTGAAAATCCTCAGAAATAAAAATTTTATAAATAAGAAATAGTTTGATACATCCAACTTCTTCTCCACTTCTAATACAACTCGGGAATCTAACTTGTGGACCCCTACTAAAAATCCAATACTGAAAAATGAACAACTGAAAAGAAATCCAATGTTAAACCATGAGGAATACTCCTACGTCGTCGGTAAAGTGAGTGACCGTTTCTGCTCAGCACGAACAAGTCTAAGTCTAGAACTGATGAGTACCTGAAAAATAGTAGTGGTTCAGGCCCACGAACAAGTTCTAACCTACTACAATCCAAGCAGAGACTCAATACGCATATACATTCTAACCAACTCAACCATAGCTAATAATCCGTACGTATGTATATTCACACTACAGGACTCTCACTGGGCTACGAAGAGGGTCTCAACCTGAATAGAAGGCAATATGCGAAAAACGCACCCATAGGTGGGTATGAGTACCTAAACCTAAACAGGGTATACCTCAACCCTCACAGCCAGCTACCCATCCTATTACATATATGCACCATAACCATCGACGCTGAGACTCAAGCTCACATCGCGGTATCATAAAAATATATTTAAACTCCGTTCCTAACCATCCACAATAAATCCAGTAAGTCGTTCGGCGTATTCAACCGCACCGACTCATAAATATAAGGAGGATTTTATTTAATAACCCGTGCCCTTATTCCAAAATAGGTTGGACTGAGTATTTTGAATCAGTCGGTCCCTAGTATGCCACCGTCCCATACCGGCGCATACAATCCACAAAATCCATATAATTAATAGAATAGGTAAAACTGTTCACCAATTAACATCCATAAGGTAGGAATTAGCGCTTTGAGCTAAACCATATCTAGTATGTCACCGTCTCATACCGGTGCATACAATCCTCCATATCCGTGTAAATTACAATAAATAATAAGCCAGTAATTTACAGTCCAAAACCAAATATTCCTACCATTGCAGAAGAGTACTTAGTATTTCAGCAATTTAAATCCAAAACCATGTAAATTACAACCGATACATAACAGTTTAGCAATTTACAATCCAAAACCAAAATCCAAATAATTGCAGAAAGAAGATTAAAAATCTCGCAATTAAAATCCAATATTAATCCATGTAATTACATCAAAGAATTTAATATTCTAACAATTAACATCCAGAACATGCATAGTTCCAATTTAATATAACAATGACTCTATCATGTATTTAAAATAAGTTCTATAATCATATTATAGTCCAATAAATCGCTAAATTAATTTAAGCAATTTAATTCTTTCCATCCGGTAACAGCGTACTAAGTTGTATACTTATCTTCTGTTTTATCTTTTAGCAGAGAACCACACCCTATGCCACAAGTCCAATTTATTAATTAAAAGACTTCACAGTGCTTTTAAAATAAATTTAGAATCATTTTATAGCACCCTAAACTGTCAGATTAAAACTAATCAGTAAATCTCCTTCCAGCTGTTAATCGCACGCAAAGTTGTCAAATAACGTACTGTTAATTCTATTAATACAAAGAGGGTATTTTATGCAATATAATACCTTAATTTTATCCTAAAATAATCATTTAAAACCCCATTAAAGTTTCAAAACTGTTCAGAAACCCCAAGTGCCCAAACAGTAGCTAAAAACCTACCGTACGTATTAAAATGGAAAGAGCCTACTCTAAAAAAAAATAGAGCAAGCTTAAACCAACATTGAGCAGGCTCCAAAAACTTTTGGAGTAGGCTCAAAGTGCTTGGAGCCGCCTCCAAAATATTTTGGAGCCGCCTCCAAGAGGGGGAAGCCCACTGGTCCGCTTCCATATTTTGGAGCCGGCTCCAAGAGGGGGAAGCCCACTGGTCCGCTTCCTTTTTCGTTTCCGATGATCTGCTTCGACCCCGGCCACTTTCTACCCTTCAGTTGGTTTCTAAAACTGATCCTAAGGGTCTTATTAATACCAAATAGCATCCCAATGATTTAAAAACAACAATTGGAATTAAATACGACATCAAAACAACAATCAACTTAACATGTCTTTATGCTCAAAAACTGAAACGAGTTAAATTCTATATGTCAGTTAATCCGTAGCTAGCAGTAATTTAAAACTTAAACATACTTGTTCCTACCACTGTTCCATGATTAACATATTGTAACCATCCATAGTAATCTGCTAAATTAGTTTTTTAAGCGATTAAACTCTTCATCTCCAATGACAGTATCCGGATTTTCATATTCCGACTTATGTTATGTATCACCCTGAACAATGGTGTTTTAATACTTAGTAATCAACTCTTAAAAGTTATACTATGAACTTATATCATCT